>NW_010101783.1:0-203 GCF_000699245.1 Pterocles gutturalis
GAAAAGCGATACAGCAAACCCCCTGGCCCCAGCACAGCCTCCACGACTTAGGCAGTAGCCTACGTCACTAGATAAAAAAAAAAATAAAATTGGGACTTCTGGAATCTGCTTTTTACGTGTCCAGGGTGGGTTCCCCCCCTAGGGGGTCTGGCCGGCGCAGGCTGTGGGACCGTCCTGTGTTTGCCGGGGGTGCGGGCAGAGCG
>NW_010101784.1:0-25305 GCF_000699245.1 Pterocles gutturalis
CCGGGTCATTCTATGATTCTATGATTTACAGCCTTTCAATGGGCGGCTCTGCAAACAGTTGTCAATAGCCAACAATCCCTGCCTGGGCCCAGAGGAGGGCTGAACCTACAATTAGCCACATGTGTTCTGGCTACAGGGCCAAAGCACGGTGGCAGGACAAAGCCAGACAAACAGCCTAATGTATTAACAGAATCTCTGGAGACAAATCATCCATTACACCTGGGGTTTTTTGGGGAGGTTTTTAAGAAAGAAACCAAACGGAAGGCAAATGCAGAGAGTTTCCAACTTTGGTCAAGAGTATGTTGGTGAGTCTATATGGCCAAGAAATATTAAGCACATTTTAAAAATGCTGTCAAGAGAAAGAGAGAAACATACACTGTTTTAAAATGTAATTCACCTTGATTCCTGGAGGAAAACAGTATGTTTTTGTTAACAGACATTAAAACAGGCACTTTAGAATTCTTTTGGAGGGGAATGGTAGAAAAATCTCTTTAATATGGTATCACTCTAAAGAAACACTTGTTCACAATAACATTAATTCAATTAATAGGTTTTATTTTATTTTAAATAGTCACATCACCCTTGTTAGCTACTTGAGAAGCACTTGCATAGATAATTCATGCATATCTAGAGAGCCTGAAATGCACCAGAAGGTTTTATATGGTCACTTAATGGAAGAATATTTAAGTAATAAATAAGGTAGAGTTAATTTGGTTATGCTTTAGTATGGATAATGCCAAAAAAGTTGGCTAATATCTCCTTTCATTCAGCTATTGCTGCAGACTTCTCGATTAGGAACATATTGTAGAATATATAAACTACTTCCAATATTTGAGCTTTATCTAGAAAGTGTATCTTGTTCAGATCCCCAAATTGTGTCTTTTCAATTAATTAATATGGAAGACCAATGTCTCTGTATTTTTTTTTCAAAGGAAGCTCATTGGAAGTTAAACCTGAGATGACATATAGCATGAAATATGTTATTAATTTTGCTTGTGTCTGGACAATAAAATAGTATGTGCTTGTCTTATCTCTCAGATAAAATGAGGTTTGCAGAAAAATTATTTGTGACTATGCTGAGATTCGAATGACTTGTATGTAATGTAATGAGTATTCTTGGTGTCTGTCTCCACTGTAGACAAAAGATTGTAACTTGTATTTTTACGATGCAAGGAAGAAAAAAAATTCAGGTCTGCCTTCTAACTTCATATAGCCCATCTTTCTCCATTTCTCCTTCTTTCCTTTGCTTTTCTTAGGCTAGTTTCAGGACAGCATCTTATCAGCCTCAAGGACCAACAAATTATTGAGATGAGTGTTTTCTGTTACCTTCAAGAAGACACTAATTCTAACAAAAGCGAGTCATCCCTGTTTTATCACTAGTGGTTGGTGAGGAAACCATTTCATCTGGTCATTTGCGCTCAGCCACCAGCCTAGGATTCCCCATAGGTTCTGAGACTGTCAAAAGGGTGTCAGAAACCAGACTTTTTTCATTTTCTGTCACTCAAATCCTTCCCTTGTCTGTTGGTAAAGACACCGCAAAAGCCCATCAAAATACACGTTTAACTGCACCAGGATTTCCTGTTGCCACATCTGGGTTTTACGTGTCATGCTAAAATTTAAGTAAAATTCACAAATCTTCAATTTTAGATAAATTATCTTTCAGTGGTTAAACTGGAGATGCAGTGGTTTCCTCTGTTTGCTTCCTCTCTGTCTACCTGGAAGTTTGCACTTCGGTTTCAATCAGAAAAAAAAAAAAAAAAAGAATGAAGAATTCTTATCTCTAAAATGCTTCCCATTGCAAATGCAAACATGGCTAGAAAGCAGAAATGTCACCTTTGAGTGTGTTAAGACTAGAGAATTAAAAGCAAAGTTTTATTGGGGCATCAAAAGTTTTGGGCAGCAGAACTTTTATCAAACTGGAGTAAAACTGCTGGCAAATAAAAATGATAAAGCTTTTGAGGATATTAGTAGGAGTGAGAAAGGAAGCTGACAGGTGCTAAGGAGCATCCAGGTCAGACAAAGACATCTGCCAGGTATATCAGCAACATAAAGGTAACTTTGAATCTGGTAGTGGAGGACAAGACCAAAAATTAGAGTTAACATGACGGAGGTGCAAGCTGAAATCATAGAGGTAATTTCCACAAAGGGGAAAAAAAAAAAATCCAACTGGGGTGATAAGAGATTTAAATAAATTATGCTTATATGTAAAATGAGGGAAAACTTAGCGTAAAACTGTAAAATAGAAGCTTACATACTAGTAGCCTTGTACTACTGGCAATTCATAGTGTGCTTACATTAACATTTTACTTCAGATCAGGGAGGGGGTTTTTTTGCTTTGTTTTGGGTTTATATTTTTTTTTAAAACAAAAACCACCACTGTGGACTGTCTCCACACACTATGCTTTGATTCACAGTGAGCTGGAGCATGCACAGCAAATTCCTTCTGGACAAAGCTAAACTGGAAGATGCTCTTTGGACCTGTTGCAATATAATGGAGAGATGAACAACCGCGAAGATTTTACTTTTTGACTCTAGACAAAAAAACACTGTCTCAGAGGATGCCAGATAAACTTCTGACAACAAGAAGCTAGCGATGACTTATTTCCAGGACACCTACAGCTGGTTTAAGGAGTAACTGTAACCCCTCCAACCACCAAACCTGAAATTTAAACTTCTCAGCACCAATTTTATGAATTGCAACATTTAGTGACTAGCTTACAACGTGTGAATTGTGTTAGTTAGCTTGTATTTCTGTTCCCTTTGATATCTTCTCATCTTCTCTATAGAAATGTCTTTGTTGCTATAAAGTAAAAAATAGAAATAAAAAAATGCTGACACGGGAAAAAACAACAGCGGTACGTGGTTAGATCTGCAATCTCTCCACTGTACAAGGTGGTTCCTCTCAAAATGATTACTAAAACTGGGCATGGCTACCAGGACACATTGCAAAAAATAACCCTTACAGTCATACCTACAAGTGTGTATACAGATTTAAATCATAAAACTACTATTGTTTTACACTGCTCCACACTTCAACTTTAACCAAGGAACTAAAAAATAATCAGATCAAAGAATAAAAAAATAGCTTCTTGTTTACTAAGCCTCTCACCTTCTCTTTCCTCCTGAATTATAACCATGTATGTTTCTTCATTTCAAACTGGAGCATACATGGTACTGACTTGTATTGTTCTAGAAACACATTTTCTCTTAGCCAATGGATACACCCATGCGTAAGGGAAGACAAATTCAGATAGGGAACAATCAAATGTCCTGGGTTCAGCTGAGACAGAGTTAACTTTCTTCATAACAGCTAGCAAGAAGCTGTGTTTGGGATTTGTGCTCAGAGTAAAGCTGATAAAAAGTGATGTTTACATGGCTGCCAAGGTCTTTCAGCTTCTCTGGCTGTCTGCAAACAGGAGAAGCTGGGAGGGAGCCCACCCCCCGTGACAAGCCCAGGATTTGATCTTAGGTTCGGGATTGAGACCCAGAGTGGCCAATAATCTATCCCATAACATACCCGTCATGCCCAGTATAGAAGTGAGGACCCTCTGGAAGATCGGCCCTTCTGGTTCTGGATCTCTTTTGCTCCGGGTCATCTCCCTCCAGGTGGTCGCTCTCCCAAGGCCTTCCCCCCCCACCCCGGTCAGCTCTGGGTCTGGGACGCTCGGACTGTTCTCTCCATTCCGTGAGTGCGGTTTCGGGACTCTCCCTGCTCCGGGATCATTAGCCGGGAACAGGCTGAGCCTTGGTCATCGGGTGGGGGGGCAGTGTCACTGTGTGTCACTCATTTGTATATAGTGTTATTTTGAATATTATTGTAGTTTAGTTATTAAATTGTCCTTATCTCAACCCACGAGTCCTCTTTTCTATTTACCCCTTTAATTCTCTCCCCTGTCCTCGGGTGGCGGGGGGGGCAGAATTGAGTGAGTAGGTGTGTGGTTTGGCCCCCAGCCAAGGGCAAACCCATCACAAGATCCAAACTTTCCTCAAACTTTCAACGCTAAGGTGCAGAGTTTTGGTTTACTGCTACTGCAAAATGTGACTCGTCACAGAAACCCGCTCTCAGACCAGAGCCAGAGAAATATCAATGGAAGATATGGACATCTATTTTAATCCTAGAGTAAATTAATGTAACAGAAACAAAGGGGGAAAATAGCAGTGTTCCAGACTCTTGTACACAAAAATATACATCTCTGCCTTACTGCTTCTACACAGCCTCTTTGCCTTTCTGATGGATGTATGAATATTCCTTTCATTTTTTAAACAGCTGCAGCTGCTGAAACTGAAACAAGACCTGTATTACACAGACTGCCCTGCAATTTTCTCAGATGCTGGACTGTCTTCAGTTTAGATGTCACTCATAACAGACAGCTCTGTCTCTGAGGGCCAGCAGCATCTGGGAATTCCAACTATAAGCTTAGTGGCAGTTCTGTTTTGCAAAGTGGTTAATTTTCCATGAGCATTTTCTTAATGTCAAAATAACTAGCTGCTTCATTGCTTATACCCTTTTTCTTTTCCACCTGCTGTCTTTGCAGCCATCAGCTGTGTAATCCTTAAGTTTGATTTCACAATGTGTAATTGCTAAGCAGTTTTCATCAAGGCAGCTAGTGATTTTCCTCAAAGAGTAAGACTTAACAAAACTTAAACTTGAGTTATTACCCCTAACCTAGACTTACCGCAACTACATCCAAAAGAAACATGTCAGTAGTTTCATGCTCAAAGTAGCAAGCTTGCTTTCAGGATATTATAGCTTAAACTAGTAACAGGTGAAGTTCAAAACACCATTGCTTGCTGATGTCTGCAGCTGGGTTAGCCTTAAATCTACTCTAAGGTTGGAGGTTACTTATGTTTATTTTTAAAATCAGAAGAATCAGAAAGAGCTCCAAGCAAACATTTGCAAGTCTAGAAGGCAGCTTACATATAAAACCTCTGGACAACTAGTAACGTGTCCTCTACTAGGAAGCTTGTGTACACCATCACACACTACACACATCTCCTTCCTCTGCCCAAAAGCAGAAAGGTTTTGTGAATAATTCCCCTCTTTCCCCGTATTCCAAGACCAGAGGTACATACATCTAGTGCACTGTATTACCTGCAATCCTATTGCATGTTTGCTGAATCACCTCTCTCACCACAGTGTATGCAGGTACACCATACACAACTGTTACCACATACGATGTTTATGAGCATAAATCTCTATAACCCATTGGATTAAGGTTGGTTTGGTTTGGGTTTTAATGGTATTCTACAGTTTTAAACACTCAACAGCCCATTCTACAAATAGGGTGTAGTTAAACCTGGGAAGGACAATCTCTCTAAAACAAAATGGGAACTTTTCTAGTACAACTTTTCTGCACCACGGAGTCAGAGACTGCATTTTTCCCTATATTCAGAAAAGGACATGTGATAAACAGTACACTACCTACACATAATTTCCATTTTTTAAAATTGCAAATACTGTTAACCTGCAATTTTAAACATTCAAAGATATCTAGGATGTGATTTTAGATTCTTATGGAATTAAGCCTCTGACTGTATGACACAGATCCCTACTACAATCCCACTCACACCACACACATTTATGAATACTCTTATTCCCATGATGAAAAGGAAAAAAAAAAATCCTTGCTTAGAAAGATAAATTCTAACATGCTCTAAGTTAAGGATAAACTGCTATGCTGTGTAAGAAAAGGAAATTCTGGTTTCATCTTGAACTGGTTCACTGTACATTGAAGCTCAATCTGAACACACTTGTGGGCTGTACATAAACACAGGACGTATATACTACAGATATGTAACATAAAGTACAGGAAGATAATACTACACAGCTGAGAGATGAAAAACTATTTGCTGTAGGCACCTATTCATTGAGCAAGAGAAAAATAAGGATTCCTTTCTTTTCTTTCCATAACAAAGGCTTCTAATTTTCACTAAAAAAAAAAAAAAAAAAAGTCACTGTAGGACCGAGAGGCTGGAGAGCAGCCAAAGGTAGAGTTCACCATGGGGATGTATTGAAGACAAGCATGCCCAAAATTTTCAAGTACTTTCTGCTTCATAGGTAAACAGAATCTTCACATTCCATCTCAAAAATTTCTTCTACACTACTCTCTTCATATCATCATGCAAAAATATTTCAAGATATTCCCCAAACTACATAACCTCTTAACACTGCCATCTGCAGAGCCAGAACAAAATGAACAAATGTGTTCTGACTTTGGGAATGAAAGATCCTATGTTTCAGTGACTAGACTGCACACAGTAAATGTCCATTAACAAGCCAGCTAATAATGTTTAATTTTCACCATCTCCCCAAAAAACCTCGTTAACGACTTCTGCAAATTACAGCATGCCGTCAGTCTCAGTTTGTGTGAACAGTACTGCATATAATTACACAGCACAACTAAAACCCAGCAGGCTACAGGCCAAATCTTACTTTCATTGCAAGGCAATAAATTTCAAAATTTCAATGACTGGAGGATAGGATTTTTTTTTAATTTATTTCCATATATCCATCCAACAACCATGGATTTGAAGCGCTACTGAAATACGCTGCAGAGGCTTCAGCAAACTTGAGATTGGAAAGTAGAATAAGGAAATCAATGCAGCCTAGATCCTTAAAACGCATGTACATTTCTACTTCTGGCAGCCCTTGTCTAACCCAGGAAAGTTGCCCATTGTTTTTATTTTAAACATAAATCCCGCCCCCCCCCTCCCCCCCTTGGAAAATTCTCAGAGAGATCCCTGTATGACTAAGAAAGTCAGCTGGCAAGTACAACAGGTATGTGGGTAACCCATTCAATCCCCTCCTGCTTTCAGCTAAGCTATTATTAAGCAGAGGCAGAGAAAGGCACCACAGGATGCTTTTTCTGTAGCTGTCTAAAGATCAGCTCCACAATACCTGCCTGACGGGGAGAGCTCCCTCACCCGCTGGAAAGTGAAAAAGAAAAAACCCTAACCTACCCTAAGCAACATGAATGACTCTATTCATTTTCATATTCAAACAGGATTATTGGTAATTGCCTCTGCACCCCACGAACTCGCTGCTGCACCTTACGCTTCCACGCAGCACCTGGGTCTGCTCGCTTTTTCTCCCTTGTGTAAATAACTCTTTTGTCCCAGGGCTGACATTCCTGAGGAAATCTTTTTCCCTTGTCTGCAAGACAGCAGGTTTCATAACACTATAAGCAAAGGAAGGAAGTAAAGCGTCACTCAGCAGACTTAAAATGTACTTGTTGTCAAGGCAATGCAACACCTCTCACCAGCAGTCATGTAGCTACCGAGCATTACATTCGCCCCTCATGCAACACTTGCTCCTCCAGAGCTGGGGAAGGCTGAGGAAAGGATCCAGCCGTAATTTGAACAGCACACAGCAGCAACAAGCACGCCCCAGGATGGGGGTCTCGATGGAAAAGCTGTGCATGCAGAGGGAAGGGCTTGCCTCATGCAGGAACTAAAAGCACCTGGAGCTCCCTCTCAGGTGAACTCACTGATAACCACATCACTGATTTTCAACAACAAATCTTCTTCCCATCCCCCTCTTGGGGCCCTAAGGCACTACCAGCCCTGACTGTCCCTGCCCAGCCCCCTAGGGCTCCCTCCCCCAGACCCTGCCTGCAGCCCAGGACCCTGTGTCAGGACCTAGGACTGTCAGTCCCTGCCCCAGTGACACCAGGTCCCCATAGGACTGCCCTCCCAGGCCATCGCCAGGGTGGTGCCTGATGTGGGGCTGCCACATGGCTGTGGTGGTGGGACAGGTTGGGCCCCAGGGAGCCCCAGCCCTCACCACACCCTAGATGTCTGTGCTTTCATATGACTCATAAGTAAAAAAAAAAAAAAAAAAAAAATTGAGATATGTAAGGGGGAAAAAAAAACCATTTGCAATTAGAACTCTTGCATCTTCCTGAGCGAGATCTAATATTCTAAAGCAGAAAAAAAAAAAAAGGCAGAAGCAATGAAAGAAATCAGATTCTCTTGTAAGTCGAGTAGAAATAAAAGGTCACCAAAAATGCTTTGCTTTTCCCACCAAAAAATTTGACCAGCTCTCAGTGACCAATGGATCATCAAATGGAATATTGTTATTTTACTGAAAAAGGACATCTTCTGAACTATCTTTTATTCATTCTGTTGCAGGAGTTGTTTCATTTTGCCTAATTTTGCAATATTAAAATGAAGGTCAAAAAGGACTGTCTCTTGTCAGTTACAAAGTTATTCAGCTGAGTCTACTGCATTAATTACAGACTGTATACTGTCGTACAAATTATGTTTGAAATAAGAATGAATGAGAAAAGCCAAATTAGTGTGTGAAATACTTAACTGAAACTGAGATTTCTGCATGCCTTTCTAAGAAAACCCATCTCCAAAATCCAATTGGTTTTTTGTTTTTTTGTTTTTTTGTTATAGTGACACATAACCAGCCAGCAGTATATTGGTATTTTATTGATGGGTGCAGTAAAAGAACACATAAAAATATTTTCTGTAGACTCATTTACAGGTTTTTCTCCATGTTTCTTCATGTGACATTTCTTCAGTTGACGTCTGTTCCACTTTAACTTTCTAAAAATAGTCTTGGTCTTGAAAGACATCCTTGCTTTACACTGCACAAGTCAGGAAACCACATGCCACATTTTTTTTCCCCCCTCACAAACACTAGAACCCTTTAAATTAAAAAGGCATGGTTTCCACAAACTCAAGCCCTTGGAAGTACATCCACAGGTGTCTCATTTTTACTAACCATTGCAGATGTGCTGAAATGTAGAAATTATCTTCCAAGTCAACATCTATCTACCTTCTCCCTCGTGCACCACACATTTTAAACATCTGACAACAGTTTTATTTTAGGACAGTTCATCATCCATGAGTATTTACTTATAAAAGCCTGTTTTCAAGAGAACCTAACCAGACCATAAAAATTTGCTTTAGGCAGAGATAAGCACAAAAGAGAATTTAATGCTTTTAGTTTGTTTCCAGAATAATAAAAATTCATTTGAGCGCTGCTAAGTCATTGACACCAGTGGGACCAGTAAAAATAGCTTTTACTTTCAAATTAAGTTTTAATAACCAGAGTGTAAAGATGCCCAACCGTTCTGATATTTATTTTAGGTCTAAGATGCTTCAGAGAACAGGCAAAGCCTGTTAGAAAAGTCTTTTCTTGAGGAGGGAGGGGCTCTTATTACCAAAGGCTTCCTTTTCTATATCTCACAGACCAGAGCTGTCACTGGAAAGAAAGTCTGTTGCAGGTCCTGCTCCCGTGGCATTTGTCCTGCACATCAGTGAGATTTTGGAGGTTTTTTTCAAATGCACTCTGTACTCATCTGCCTCTCCTCTCACTAACATCACCATCAAATTCCTCGGGGCCCAGTGGGAGCCCAGGTAAGTCTCACTGGAAATTTTCAGAAAAAATGTTAACGATCACTTACATGTAAAGCTTTGTTTAAAAATAGAAGCATTCATTCTTCTAATGCGAGCATCCGTGTCTTTCCCCCATGTTTTTTTTCTTTCTTACTTCAGATGTATTGACCAACTGCCTAAACCATTGTTTTCCCGTGTGGTCCGATACAATTATTTGTAGACAGCTGTAAGAACAGTGATCCTTAGAATCAACCAGAATTTTTGTATTGTAGTGTTATATATACAGGATATTTACATAAAGGCACGATACATCATCCTGTCTGTAAAACTCCTTCCCCATCCATTTCTACTCCAGACTCAAGGACTCAAGCCTATCAAAATTCGTTTAAGAGTTTCTTCATATTTTTTTAGAAACAAAGAAACTGCCTCAATTGAACTGTTCATTTGCTAGAAGCAAGTGCTTGCTTACACCGTACTGTATGTGTAAAACATCCCAAACTCCTAAGCACTGCTGTCAAATCCTACTGGGCATATAATTTATACACAAGCACACAGAGCATAGATTTCCCACACCTTTATTCTCTCTTTTCTGCCTTCATTTCTTCTTTTCTTTTTTTTTTTTCCACTCTGTTCACTCCCCATTCTATTTTTACTTTCTTCATCTTCTGAATATTTTTCTATTTGTCCTCTACATCAAGCAGAACGTTTTGAGAGCAACATGGATTAAACCATGTTTGAATTTAGCTGTTCATACTGCAGTAAGCATATGGATTCAAGCCTACACAAAGTCCTGTTACTCATAAATAAAAGAACAGTAGGGATGGCCTTGGACTAAGCCTCCAACCTGACCTCCCCAGAACTTGGGGAAAGTTCAAATCCAACTTGACCTTCCCTAATCAGGACCATATATATGTACAAGTAAAACCCATCACGTTTTAGACAAGAGTTACATAAGAAAGGTACAAAATTCTGTGAAATATATCAAGAATGAAGAAAAACGAGAAGTGGATATTGGGGACAAACACACAAGTGACATGGAAAATGTAGGGGTTTTTTCGTGCCTACTCAGAGCCCTAGCAATGCCAGTAAGACTTGCTGAGCTGAGGCACATCAAGGCAATGTTTCTCAGCTTGGCATAACATTTTGACAAGTCTTTTAAGGTCTTCAACTTCAATGAATATGGAACCAATAATAAGAATGCACGACATATATGGCGTGTGTTTGCTGCCTAATTGGATGTTTTTCTTCCAGAATGTGTTCTGCCTGTAACATCCCAAAATGTTCCTGGGTAATCTACGGAACTCGCTAATGCTCTTAACCTCAGTTCTTTGTTATAAAGTCCATGTGGTTTTATTACCTGTGGACACAAATACACCCATATTTCCTGCCCATCATGAATATCAATAAGGAGAGTCAAACTTCATCCTCAACCCTTCTCAAAAATCGCAGTAATCTCATTTTCACCATTCCCCACTCACACATACAGAAATGCAGGTGCTTATTTCTAGCGTTTCTAACACGGGAAATTAAACCAAAGAGGCGTCAGGAACCATGTTTGATAGGAGGGTTCAGGCAGCCTTTTTAAAAATTGACTCATGCAAATGAGGTCTTGTCCCCCTGCAGAGAACTGCATTCTTCCAGGCAGCACAATTACACAAGTGTCTTAGAGAAGTGTAAGATTTCTCATCTACATGGACACATAAGGTTGGACAGTGCTAAATATTCTTCCTCTTTCCAATTAGATTTCTCATAAAGACATGCACTTTCCTGCTGCTGCATAAAACATGTCTGTTAGTCCGAGCAATGCCTCAGATCCAAAAAAAGTGTTAAACGCTGCACAACTAAATCTTTTTAAAATTCTACTGAAGTAAATGGCAGCACATAAAATCCTGAAGCTGTGCATATATTTCTAGGACAGATGTCTTTGGGATATTACTGTTGTAAAGCAATTATATTAATTTTTTCCTTTTAAAAACATGTACAGGTAGACATTCGGAGAAGACTCAGAGTGTTTTAGCTCTGTTACTTTACAGTTTACAAGAACAGACCTGTCTTTGCACTTCTGTCTAGATGAAAGATGCATTTTAAAACACTTATCCAGTTTTTATCTAATTTGTCTTAATATCATAAAACGGAAACACCCTTTTTAACCAGCAGAAACATCAATCAGTTCAAACGGAGTGGCCTTCAAGTAATTTCCAATGGATAGCATTACATTGCTTTTCCTCCCCTGGAACAATAAAAGAGGTGGCACAAAACACTGTCCCTAAACGACTTACAAGCATATTATTTCCATCCATCCATCCATCATATTCCTGGGATCATAACAGTTATAACACCATGGTTAATAACTTCCTCTTCAAAAATCGTGTCCCATTTTTGAGAACACATTATGAGTCTATAATGAAACTGAGCAAAATGTTCTTTATTGGATAACACCCAATTTTTAGAAATATGTCATTTTCTCCAGGTATGTAAGAACACACCCACACAGCCAGAAAAATTCTGAGGAGTTTTGGAAGGGGAAAGGTCCTACAGTCAGAGAATGTTACTTTTTCAGACATGACATAATTTTATCATTGTGATATATTTATAGTTACACATATAACCCTACAACCTTTAAAACAACCTATGCTCATTATTACATATCATTTTTAAGTGATACTTCACAGAAATCACATCAGCTACTCAGAGATTACACTACTTATGAGAAGCTGTATCTTGGCTCTTACTCGGCTTTGTTTGGCCCCCACTTATTTTGACCAGGGTCATTCAGTTGTAAGGAACAGACTGGAAGCAATTCTGTTCATTTCCTTTGAATACTTCTTAGGATGGAGAACAGAAGTCAGACTTTCTGAGTGCCACTCAATTGCAGGTAATAAATAACAAGGCTCTGGCTAGTGCCAATTATAGCCCATTTGGAAAAGACTGGCGTGACCTCCACTGTCCTGGGAAACGGAAGAGTTTATTTGTGTCTGATTTCGGAAACTCATTGCTTTGTGAAGCCATGGAAGCCTATACCATCAATGAGAAAAGGAGACACAAATACAACAAGAAGCACGTTCTTCTGATCAGAGGTTACCAATGTAACCCATAGTAGGTGTTAAGGAGTAATTTACTACAAACAAGCATACATGACTTCCGATTTTTCAAATAGTGGATTAGAAATAGTCACTGACAGCACAGTTTCTATACAGGGTGGCATATGATCCATGCACCAAGATCTTACCAGAATGTAGTGCATTATAAGTGCCTGGTGAATATTTGCATTGGTTTAACATCAAATGAAAACCAAACAACAAAGCAACGAGTCTCCACGAATCATGCCCTTCTTCCCCAACAAATTAAACAAAGAAGCCTCTCCTGTAATTCTGTCCTGTACGTGAATAAACACTGCCTGGGGAAGCGGTCAACACCACACGCAGAGGGAATGGGAGTCGGTGCGGTTAGGGAGGAGCAATTGTGATAACACGGAAAGTGCACCCAAGATGAACATACAACTGCCAGAGACTGTCACAAACTTCACAGGAAACCCCCTGCATTCAGGCCAGTATTTTTCAGAAGTTAGGAACTGGGATGGCTGAAAACTCTGCTGGTCACCTCACGAGTTACTGCAGTTTCTACTGAAGTCCACAACTGTAAAGTGCCAGGAACACCGTGGATCATCTGAAGACCAGGCACAGATGAGACTTGCAATAGATACTTCTGCTATGACCTTAGTGTTCACTTCAATCTCCTTTTCAGTCTACCGTGAATCTCCTTTCAATCTACCATGAATCCAGATTATGACCATTTTTTCCTAAACAATATGACTACAAATATTTCACATTTTTATCCCAGTAGATAATTACCATATCCTTACTCCGTTAGTTCTTCATGTCATTTATTTCATCCTCTCCTTCTCTAGCCTGTCTGAAGTCTGTAGCACTCTCTTCTTCTGTCCATATACAATCTGCAAGATCTGCACTGCCTCACTTCTCTGCATCTTTTCACCAATTTCACTCCCGCAGAGCATTAAGTGCAAATGTTTTCCCGCCACTTCCAAAGTTACTGGCTAACTTGGCCTAGATTGCAGACCTAACCAACACTGAAAAACCTCCTCTGCCTTCCCTCTATAAAAAGACAGATGTGAGTCTGATTTTCTCATAGTGTATTCAGTCTGTTCCTCCGTGCTGAACACTACACTTCAAACACTTTATCTATACATTCTGTGAAGCATCTTCATTTCAAGGAAAAAACAAGAGAAAGAAATGTATGCCGATTCTATACAACTGTGGTGAATGCACATTCAAATTCTGTATTTTTAAACTAATTTCAAGAAATTTCACATCTCTAAAAATATAGGTCAGCTGCTTTTCTGAGAAAGGAATCAATTATTTGCTTAGGGATTTATACAACATCTACAGTTAGAGATTAGTACAGGTAAGAAAGGGGGAAAATGTGCCTGTCCATCCAACCACAAAAGTTTGTCTGACTACATACTAAAGGAGCAGCACCATACTGCTATGCTTGAGTAGGCTGTGCTCACGACAGCTCATTGGACTGGGACATGATATATGAATTTCCTAGAAACCTCACAGAATGAGAACAAATCTTGCTGTAAGCTAGGATCCTAGGATTTTCTTTTGCTCAGTCACCTATGAAAGACTGTGATGGCTATAGTCATTTTCCCTTATGCATTTCTAACCTACATGTCTCTAATGCATTGAAAAAGGCAGGAGGGAACAAACATCCATCCTTTAATGTCTCCTGTGAACTGCTTTTTTTATGACAATCAAGATAAAACTTGTAATATTCTGATGAGATGAAAAATGTTCTATTGGCTGGCACAACGCTCACTGCTCATGCACAGGGGCAGAAAGCTAAAAAGATGTAAAAAAGTAGAAATTATTATTTCTAATAACTGTCTGCCACACTCTGACTAGCTCTTCTTTTCTTTTTGTTCCTGGATATATTGTTAATTAGAAATAAACAGCTGTTGTTATAATTGGCACATATATATTTGGCCAATCTAAGCCATGACATTCTCTGATTCAGACATGAGATTTTTTTTCTCATGCTTCTTAAGAACTGAGATTAATTAATTTATACATATCCACCTTCTTCACAATTTCTCCTAGGGAAGTTAGGATGAATTTTCAACTATAGAAAAGTTAGCTTTTGTGATTTTTCTGAGAGGATTAAGCACTTTCAGTAAAAACCGCCATCATCTCTAAAGGTCACTCCTAATCAAATCACAAGCATCAAGAAGTGGGACACAAGGTCCCAGCTGACAGGTCACTGGAGATAGAAACCTGGAAAACTGGATTCAATTTTCAATATGGTATTGACTCCCTGGGTACCTGGGCAAATCAGTTCACTTCCTCATGCCTTTGTCCCTCTCATGTTGTAATATAAGAGTAATACACCTTGAGATCTAGCTAAAGAGTGTGACATGAGATGTAGTCTGAGATTCAGTAATGGAATATCAGAGCCTCTATGAAAGGCTAGGTAAGTTATTATTCCTTGTCTTATGGACTCTTCCAAAAATAACTATTTCCACCAAAGACTTTGTATGTCAGCTGCCCCTCTTGATAAGAAAGTTTGGGAATATGCCTAGTCCTAATAGTCTGATTCCAGAGATATAATCTGAAGGAAAGAAATCATGGTACCACAGTACCACACCCTAGTATAAGACTGTACAGACCCGTATCAAGCATGTCTAAATACTAGGCTTATTTTCAGATTTACATCACCACCATTTCCCCTACTCCAAGATGATTGTGAAGTAGGAATTATCAAAACAATCAGTGAAGAGAAAGCATCTTTAGGGAAGCTCTAGCTGACTCATCATTGGATTTTTGTCCCTCAGATGGGAGAAAATGTCTAATTATAAACAACAGCCTTAAAATCACCCTGCATTTCCAGAGTCTCACGGAGAAACAATGCCAAGCTTCACGGAGAGATCTTGTTCTCACTCCCCGAGCTGGAAGTGAAGTTTGCATGGGAGCAACTAGATGCAGGCACTCGGCAGAAGACACCTCTGGGCTTCCAGGAGGAGACACCAGCAGGGTGCCAGTTTCACTGAACTGCAGGGGTTGTCTCAGCCTGTCTCAGAAACATGAGCTCCTACCGTCTTTCAAGATGACAGCTTTGAACATCATTATGCATGGGTTTCCAAGTGCTACAGAAATGAGCAATTACATTCGCTTCATTATCTGAAGACCGTGGCTCGGACTGATGCTTGTGAACATTGCTGTCCTTGCTACAAAAGAGCATAAATTGGGAGGAGAAACATCTCAGCTGCACATTTGAATTATATTACCATTGTCAGGCAGCTCACCATAGTGCTGACAGTTATTTCTGACCATTTAGTGCCTTTTAACAGACTACACTAAATAGCTAAAAAGGATTCACTTTCTCAGGTGACTTGGAATCAAAAAAAAACAATGTTTAAGTATTTTATCTCCTTAAGAGTTTTCTAGGAATATGTTTGACAGTTCTAGGATTATGAATGACAGTTCAAAAACTTCCTAGACTATTGTTGGAAAACCTGTTTTCTAAACTCAACAGCTTCATAATACCTCCCTAAGGAGATGTGTAACACATTTTACACAGTAATCTGGAACTAGGTTTAAGTACAAAAGAGAATACAAAAGAGAGAGACATTCACAAGGGTGTTACTATTCAGAAATGATAATGGAGATTACATGTTGCCCTGATACTTCTGCAGTATCACTGATTGCTTGTGAACAGGTAAGAAAGGAGATCTAGGAGTTAGGCACATGAAAGACCAAGAAGTGACACAGGCTGAAGGGCATAATTAATTCAGTTAATTGAGCTTATAGAAAATTGATAAAATATGTGTAAAAGAGATTATGAGCTACTTCCTTTAACTACACAGGTCCTGCAGTACACCTTCATTTGTGGGATACATCATCTGGCACAGCAGAGTAGCTGGATTGGTTTACGATAACTCAGGCTGCCACTCAAGTTCTGCCTCTAGCCGTTGTCTCCTGCAATGGGAATATACCAGACTCTCGACATTCCTCATGGCATTTCAAGAGCCAATGAGCACGGGTGGGTTAAGGCTGGATGCAGTAGTTCACACACTTACAACACATGGAATTAACTTCCCTGCAATCCTGAATGGACAGGAGGGTCTGGGACTTTGTGCAGAGACACACTGGCCCCTAAGAGACCTACTGAGTCCTCCCTTGGTGCTCTTTTAATTGCTTTCAAGTTTCAGCTGATACCCTGAGTGCAGTGAATACCTTTGTCAATTTTCTTCCCAGGTTCCTCTAACATAAAGGAGACAGGCAGCTCCTCCTTAAAGAAATTCACCAAGCTCGCAGCTAACGAGACTCTCTGCCTGTGGCATCACTGCCACAGAAGACTAATTCCAGATCTTCAGCTGCTCTCACTTCACTCTGAAGTACCTCCCCCATTTGAGGAAAAACTGCTGGTGGTTACAAAGAGCAGAAAAATATACCTTTTTTTTTACCAGAGAGGCTTCTTCTTTTCCCTGCCCCAAAAGGAACGTAACAGCTGAGAAAGGACTGAACAAGGTGACCTCATTATTAAGAGCCTAAGGAGAGATACCTGCTGCAATGCAGCTTTTAGATGCATATATCTAAAAATCTTTAAGTTGCTGGGAGGTAGGAAGACCTCAGACTCATAATGCAAGGGCACATTTCATTGCCAACACTGTGGTTACTCGTAGAGAATTCTGCAAGCTAATTATGATTCAATCTGATAATTTATTCTTTCACCAGAATAAAAGGATTCCCCTCTGGGTGTAGCTCCTTCTTCTCCCTCAGGTACCTGACATTGCTGAAATTGAAGGCCATAATTCAATTAACAATGGATGGGAACTTTTAATGAAAATTAACTATTCAGGAACAGATGTTGATGCCACAGAAATGTAGATCCTCCTTATGAAGCATCACTGGCTGTCATGTGGATGGGAAAATGCAGAGACATCTTAACTTGGAATTATACACCAGATGAGATACTATACTTACATCTGCAGACCACAATTCAATGAAGTGCTTAAGCACATGCTTAGTTTTCATTAATCTGCTTTACCATATGCTTAAATTTATTCTGTACTGGTAACATTACTAGCCAAAAGGTATACACTTTCACGCTAGTATAATTTTCCTGATTGCTAAACCACCTTTGGATAGCTCTGATTTCTTCTGTCATACACAAAAGTGACGCCTAGATTTCTGGATACAGTAAATAAAAAGTGAAAGGAAACTACATTTGTGAAACAGACTCCATGGAGGGGCTGGAACTAACGCTAACTGTTTGCAAACCAGCACTGCCGAAAGGCTGGCCACAGACCACCATGGCTCATGGGATTCTTGGTTCAGAATGACTAACGGGACTGCCAGGCTGAAAGTTTACAAAGCAGGAAATGAAAGCCAGTTGGGAACACAATGCCTACATAAGGTCATGTTGGCAACTTTGGAAAGTTTTATGTTCACTTTTTTGCTGAATACAGTTGGGAATATAAAATCAACATAGTGAGCTCTAACTGTCCGCCTACTCCCCATTATTCCCTTTTGGAAAGCTGTTGCAGAATCTCATCAGACCAATGATCAGGGACTTCTTTACTAATTTCTGATGGAAATTTATCCATCACTGGTTTAAAGCAATTTACTCTTTTTTTTTTTTTTTTTAAACATTGGCCTTGAACTTAAAAAGACTGTTTATCTCCCTGACATTTACTCAGTGCATTTACAGACAGCGATCATTTCTCCTTTCAGCACTTTTTCTGAGAGGTTACACAAGAGACTAAAACAAATCTCCCCTTGTAAGGTAACAAAAAACATGACCATGATATGGAATATATCAATGGCAAATCTGGGTCTCAATCCTAAACCTATCATCAAACCCTAAGCCAGCAATTGTGGGCTCTGCTCCTTCCTAGCTTCTACACCTGTAGACACCGTCAAAGCATGAAATTAAATGTCCTTGACTGTCCTGGCAGCAACTATAAACATCAGTATGTGATCAGCCTTCTCCTCAGCACAGACCCAAAACATATCCTCACAATAGCTACCATGAAGAAAGTGAGCTCTGTCCCAGACTAAACCAGGACGCCTTGCTTTGTCAGCTGGATCCTGACTCTCACTAGCAGTTCTCATTCCTCAGGGGAACCCACGGTAATAAAAGCCAAGGCACTTCTTGTGACACCAGCGACATAGCCAGCCATTAACTCACAGGTTATGTCTGCACCTTCCTGAGCACTTCGTCCTCATCCGCAGGACTGAGCAAAACACTGCCTAGGTTTGCACGTAGGGCTAACACAACAAGGTTGAACAAAGAGTTCTAACTCAGCAATCATTTAAGGGGGAAGCATAGGCTTTCTGCAGTAGACATCACCCCAATAGTTTCTAATGCTGCACAGACAAGGCCACTTTGGTCCTTGGTACAACAGAATCAAGAGGAAACACTGCGAGATCCAAGAGGAACAGATGAAGCCAGAACGACAAAAGGGCATTGATGAAGTAAAGCTTCATAGCAAAGAGTTCTAACTGCTGGGAGGAGAGGAATCCTGGGAAAAATCTTCAGGGCAGCAGTGGCTGCTTAAGTTAAAGCAAGGATATTTTTTACAAAACTAAATGAAAAAGTTAAGATATCATGATGCACCAAGAAAAGACAGTTGATGGGACCCAAGAAAAATCCAGAGGGGGAAAAAAATGAAAGAAGAAGAAACAAGATTAGAAAGAGAAAATAAGATCCTGCTGTATGATGATTAATTCCTAAGGGGAGTGGCCCCAGATCAGGCAATTCACAGAAAATGTTTGTAATTATCCCTCTAAGTCCCCTTAGTCCTTTACGTGTAAGGGTTAACCTTGAAACTTCAAAACATTGTATTACTCCCTCTAGGTGTCAGGTGGTAGACAAATATTTCAAACCACAGCAACAATCACAAAAATACTACAAAATCAATCTGCAAAGTACCAGTCTACGAGACCTTCATACAGACAAGCATTTGAATAATTTTTATTTTTTAAAGTTCAAAAATACGGCACCTTGTAGAAACCTTTTAAAATTATTGGAATCCTTATTAACAGTCTTTTAAAATGTTTTTTTTTTTGTTTTTTTTTTTTTGGTCAAAAATCTATTCACAAAAAGATTGGGAATTCTTTAGCTTTCTACAAAATCCCCACATAGGATCAAAGTCCTACCTGGAAAAAACCCCAAACAAAACTAGAATGAACACACACATGGATGCACACTCCAGCTTTGTCTTGCTGAATGAACAGACTGGAAGTGAAAATACTGCTGTCATCTTCCTCAGTTTACTGCTATCACCAAAACAGGAGAAAGTTCTACCAGCTTCCCATTGATCTCAGTTTAAGCATCAGCTCCCACCAATAAGCAAATGTCAAAGACAAACATATGTTTTGCTGCTGATCATTTAATGTAAAGCAGGCAACTTGTGCAGCATTAATTTTACAGTACAGAAAATTATTAATACTACATTGCACACAAAAAACCAAATTATCAGAGCACTGTAGAAAGAAGTTTGCTAGGGGTTGGGATGAGAAGAAGGATTAAGACTTCAAAGGAAACACAAGTAATTGACAGGTCTGCAAAAACACCCCAGCTCTAAGAAAATTAGCTTTGTAACAGA
Source organism: Pterocles gutturalis (assembly GCF_000699245.1). Lineage (NCBI taxonomy): Eukaryota > Metazoa > Chordata > Aves > Pterocliformes > Pteroclidae > Pterocles > Pterocles gutturalis. The sequence goes on from NW_010101784.1 coordinate 19,979, forward strand.
AAAATTCTCATGGTTTCCAAAAAGCAGCAAAATAGATATTATCATATTAACAAGATCATATTACACCAGCTAGGGGCAATAACACAGAGCAGGAACCTCAATAAAGGAACTTTATTTAGGGTCAAGATTCTCTCAGATGATCATTCATCAGCTGTTGTAGTAACTAATTAAAAATTTGGACAAAGACTGAAAAATTTTCAGAGCAGATCCATTGAAACTTACCAAATACCAGATATTGATTCAGAATCAAACTGGGTGACTCCAGAATTTAGAAATACACAAGTAATCCAATTAGACTCCTTACATCATAATCTCTTGCAGGCAACCATTAAGATGTGAATTTAAAACCAGCTGTGTGATTAACGTATCCTGCTACAGAGTATGACTTACTTCTTAAGAATTATGAGCAGATGAAAATCTCATTTAGTAAAGACTATTCTTTTTCACTTGGCAATGATGGCTTGGTATTTTTCTTTCCTCTCTGAAAGATAAGTATTTTGTTTAAAGTGGTTACCTGCAAGCTAACAAATTGAGTTATGAATTTGTTGTAATCTGTTTGTCTAAGCCAAGGCTGTAGGATGAGACTTATAAAAAATATTTTGCATACGTCTTCATTGTACAGAAGTAATCCGTAACTATTAGATGTCATCCTCTGCAAAAAAGTCCATGAAAAACCCACATAATTCCAAATATTTCATAAAGTTGATGCAGACTGCACTTTTAACTGATGTTAAATGAACTGTTTGAAAGGATATGAGTATTTCAAAAGCTAATTATTATTTCTAAGATACTACATAAGCTTTGTATATTTCATACTACAGATTCGCTGATGCTGGAATAGAACTAAGTTATAACTAATTCAGCTGTTAAGAGAAAATCCCACTTAAATTTTCCTTCTGTAACACCGAGAAGCAAGATAGCAATTAAATCTTCCCCAGGTCAGGATGTGATTGACAAAAATGAATTAAATTTGGATCACTGATATCCAATAAAACACAGAAATCCTGTGGTAAACATGACACAGCACCTCTTCAGAGACATAAATTACCGTGAAACTAAGGCAATTAAACTACCAACATAGCAACTCTTTTTCTGAGAAAGCCATTTAAATGTGATACTGAAGCTCTGGAAGCACAAACCCCCTTTCTGCAAAGGAAAGGTTTCTGTGAAGGACTCAGGCTCCCAGAGAAGGGCTTGAGTAAGACTTTTTCACTGCTAATATTTTTGACATTGGCAGTCCTTCTGTCCAGCTGAATGGCTAGCATTCTCATAGAAAATGACACAAAAAGACATATTCATCAAAGAACACGAAGTTGTATATTTGCAAATTCCACAGATGGTCATTCCAGTGACCTACAAGGAGCTTGAGGCACTGTTTTGCAGAGACTCACTGTTTTGTCAACAGTTCCAACAGTGCTCTCTGAGAGCAGATACCAAAAGGGAAAAACAGCCTTTCAGGACAATAAATATTTTAAGTACTAATTATATGTTGAAGTATTTTGTTTAAGTATTAAATAGATGTTTAAACATTATACATACGTTTAAACCCCTTCCTTGGCAACTGGGACCTTTTTGCAACTGAATCTACCCACAAAATGTACTAATAACAGAAGAGAAGGAAACATCAAAGGTTATCCCCAAATTTCAAAATTCCAATGTTATCCCCCAGAAGAGGCACACTGACTATGGATTTTCTCCATTGAGTGCCAGTGAAAGCCAGATCTGCTTCTTACACATATGAGGTGGTACAGAACTGATCTGAGAACTCGTTCTTGAAGTTCCTGCAAAATTCAAGGAACTGTCTGCCAGAAGAAAACTCAGAAGTTGAAGGTATATACCCTGAACTTCCCATTAAACTTTACAAGCAAGGACACAAAGCAAATCAAATAACATTAGCATAGAGAGTTGCAGCAACAAATTCCAGTAAAGTTTTCAGTCTTGTACCTTCCCTCACTTACAAGGTGGTACCCTCCAAACACTTAACACACAGTTACTGGTCTGTGCTAAACCCAAACTGGGCAGAAACACTGTCTGCAAGAATGATAGCTGGCTCCCACTAAAACTGTGCTAACTAATTAGCTGCACAGCCTACTGTATGGCAATATTTATGTTAATTAAGGTCCTTATTAATACTGTTGTTACTATCACCATACTATGTTCCACCTCAGTGCAGAGCTGAGGATGTAATGGCATTTTGTAAAAAACTAAATGAGCCTCACAGCACCCATTCAGAGAAGGACGTGGGGCTTATGCAATTTACAAACTAGGAGACTGCGAGAGCAAAAGACTCTGCAATTTACTTCTCTTCAATGAAATGGTAGTAAAGAGGCAAGAATAAGGGATGGGAGTCCTGATTCTTACTGCTCATATTTAGCTGCTGGACTACTATCTATGATGTTAAATTATTGATCATTTCTCACCAGGAAGGCAGGCATGCACTCACAGGAAAAGCTCTGTGCAAGAAAAAGGGTTATCAAAGTATTCAAACACTCATTCAAGAGAGTTAGCTAACTGACAAAAATATGCTGCTGTAACATATTTTCACGTGTAGGTAGCAATTCTTCTCTACATCCCCGGGCTGGAATCCTGTGTGGGGAAAACCGAACTGCTCAGTATAATGTAAAAGACAGGCCTCATTAACTCTTGGACATCTTCTCATTTCTTGATCATAAATCCTATTACCTTGTATAACAAACTGCCATAAAACACACAGATAAAAGATAATTTATGCTCAGTGTACAGAAGCTAATGTTTCTGTACTCCTGAGAAGCACACAGCCAGAAAATGAGAAAGTATGTATGTGAAACCTTAAGCCATTCGTGCTGAGCATGGCTGGCATGATAAACATGACTCTAAGAGCCTAATGCTCTTCAGCCAGAGTAGATTCTAATGGTAACTGATATTGCCAAAATTTCAAGCATAAAATGTACAGACTGTTGCATAAAATACCCTGCCTACAAAGAGTGATTACTCCTTATTAAGAATTCAGGCTTTCCTCCCTCCCCCCACTACAATAAGAAATATGATGGCTATTCAGTTCAGAGACACTTTTTTTTTTTTTTAATTCCAATCATCACATTAGAAAATGCTTCAGAGCAAGCATCAATTCCTGGAATCCTGGAATTCTTGCACAGTTTCCCTGTTTCTGACTCCTATCCTAATTAGTGTTGCATGGCACACAAAAACTAACAACCCTTGGAGCTGGCAAAATCAAAGGCAGCTCAAACTTGTATTTGCTTTTTCTCTGAAGCAATTTAAAGTCTTTCGACTTTGCCACTGATTTTAACTGTGTTGGTTAACTGCTCAAAGGAATATTTTGCTTTAGAGAAGACTGAACAAAAGATGTATTCAATTTAGTTTGTCATTAGTTTTCCCTTCTCATTCAGACGAGAAAATCTTCCACTGTCAACTTAGAACTTCTGTAGTAACAAAACATGTACTCATTGCTTGGGCCCTTCCGTAGGTGCACCTCATTTCACGCCTGCTTTCTTTTTCTTAAATACTTGTTTAGTAATTTGACCTATATTGGAATTAATTTATCTAAATTTAGATACCTACAGCATATCCCTAAACCTCAGCCCACCACCCAATTTCTCCATGGAGTCCATAGAGACAGGTATTTATGGGTATGCTAGAGAACCAATACTAGTCTCCTGCTATAGTGAACAGAGGGCTACTGCTATTTTGAAGCAAAAACACGGTTATATTTTGCTCATGAATTTTATCCAAAGAATTCAATAAAGATCAGATTCTTCTTCCCCAAGAGAGAAAGGTTTCAGATCTATATTTTATAGAAAAAGCAACATGCTCTTAACTTTATCATTTGCATTAGCATTTGAATCTCAAAACCTTGCCTCATTTGTTGCACAGTTTCCAGACTTGCATTTCAAAAAGTCAGTAGGTCTCCCACTGTGTTCAACTCCCTCCTACCTTGATTTTAAATTACAAAGGGGAGAGGGGAAAAAGACAGAATGTCATGATTGTGGTTGTTTACCAGAGAAAAAAAATCATGCTGAACTCCATACAAAAAAGAGAGTATTTCCAAGCTTACGATCTTCATTTCTTTCTGTGTATAAACTACTCACTTGATGTTTATCTAAACTATGCAGGATTAATGTTATTATCTGGAGGTACCATGACAGTTGACCGAAGATGCTGACAGTGACAAGTTTAAACTAACAATGAAAAGCAATTTTGTGTCAAAGCTAGCTTTAAGATTGTGTAAACGGTCTGCCCCCTATATCTGCCCTTTATTTCTGAGTGCTAGAAATAGCCTGAAGTTACTAAAGTCAGTCACTGGCAATGTAGACTCACAGCCAGGAACAGGAGAAAAAAATAATATCCCATGGAATTCTTCCCATCAACAAAAAAGTATTAAATGCTTCTCACATGGCACTATTGAAAACAGAACACAAATAAGTTTCCAGCATGCCCAAACAATTAGCAACCTCCCATTTCTATTTGAATGCACAGATTGGAATTTTTTTTTCAAGTTGAAAAGGGCTTAAATATTCATTGAAGACTCTTCTGAAAGCAACCTTAGGCATGGCATTTTAAAGCCACTTACCGAAAAGAAGAATTAAAAGAATTAAAAGAATTAAAAGTCTTCCCAGTCCAAGTAAGTGTTTTGTAAGCTAATCTGGGAATTCTCCCTCTTACTTCCGCTTCTCAATATGTTCTTTAAAATTTCCTAAAATTAATTTACAGTGGTCACTGAAGTACTGCACCCACAGATCAGTCAAAAGCAACTTACTCCTCACTTTTAGATTTTAACCACAGCTATCCTTTAGAATCATAGAACCATAGAATCACTAAAGTCAGAAAAGACCTCAAGGATCATCAAGTCCAACCCAACACCACTTAACCCACTAACCCATGTCCCTAAGCACCACATCTACGCATTTCTTGACCCCCTCCAGGGATGGTGACTCCACCACTTCAGCCTGTTCCAATGGCTGATCACTCTTTCAATAAGAAATTTCTTCTAATATCCAGCCTAAACCTCCCCTGGCGCAACTTGAGGCCATTTCCTCTTGTCCTATCACTTGTTACTTTAGAGCAGAGGCCAGCCCCCCCCTCACAGCACCCTCCTTTCAGGCAGTTGTAGAGAGTGATGAGGTCTCCTCTCAGCCTCCTCTTCTCCAGACTAAACACCCCCAGCTCCCTCAGCCGCTCCTCGTCAGACCTGTGCTCCAGACCCTTCCCCAGCTTCGTTGCCCTTCTCTGGACCTGCTCCAGCCCCTCAATGTCCTTCTTGTGGTGAGGGGCCCAAAACTGACCCCAAGATTCAAGGTGCGACCTCACCAGTGCCAAGTCCAGGGGCACAA
>NW_010101785.1:0-41108 GCF_000699245.1 Pterocles gutturalis
TGCAGCCCAGGACACGGTTGGCCTTCTCTTCTTTGCTGCAGCACTGGTACTCAACTGACCAAAAAGAGAGAGATGGTTCAGGGTCTGAACCCACTAAAACTAATCCAGAGAAAGCAAGCCTCATCTGCGTGAGGTGGAAAAGCAGGTAATAGAATTTAGCAGTCTCAGTCTGTGAAAGCAATAAACAGAAAAGTAGGCATGAAGGTGGCATCATAATTATAAGTTCAGGCATGGCTGTATCTTGATGGTTCAGAATTACTGTTGAATTTGGTTTTAGTGCATTTGTTTTTCAGTGCTTTCTGCTGTAATTTGTGGGTGACCTTTCAGTAAGTTAACTATCTCATATATTTGCCTTTAGTTCATACAATAGAGCATTCTTCCTGTTTTTAAAATTATTCGTCAGGAATCCTACATTATGAAAAACAAAGTGGTTTTAAGATTTTATTTTTAATGTCTCTTGGTGAAAATCTCATTGACCATATTTCTGAGTGATGTGACCCAGGTGTTGAGAATTTGTTTTTGTTAAATCTTTAAATAAAACATGCTAATGAGCAAGTGTGAAGTGGCAGGGAAAAATACTGATGCTTGCTATAGATGAACTAGGATTTGAAATGGTTTTTGGCTGGAGAAAGCTAAGGGAGTTTTTGAAAGTAAGGGAAAAATGTTAATCTTTGTGCTGCTTTATTGAAGGGAATATTCATGGAGCTATTTAAGGTGGGACTGATGAAGTAGAAGGCTGTTTGAGCAAGGCTTCAGTCTTATCCTGAACTTGCTTTAGAGAGAATTTGAACTCCAGATACTTGGACTTATAAAGAGAAATTAAATTTAGATTTAGTCATACTAAAATTAGTAGTAAATGTTCTTTAGGTAAGATACTTTCATGTTACGATTGGGCCAGTTCTTCTCATGGAGTGGCAACAGTTGTAGGTAGATTTCTCTTTCTGTTCCCCAACCTCCCTCTTTGCCAGTAACCAAAAACTGTAAGAAAAAAAAAAAAAAAAAGGTCTCATAAGCAAAGTCATGTGTGGGAATGTTTATAAACAATAATCTATGTGGAGATCCTGTAGTTTAATTTGTTTGCCTGGGGCCCTTGTTGCTACAGTACCATCATATGCCAGCTCTAGTAATCAGTGCTGGCAAAAATGTATACTGATGCTTTATTCTGATTTGTTTTTTAAAATTAATTTTCATCTTATATAGGCAAAAGAAAATGAAAACACCATCTTTGTCTTACTTCTTGAGTAGAGCAGTTTGTCAGCTGAATACATCTGGCCTTTGACAAGACGTGCTTGTGTTTGATTACCTACTGAAGATGTAGTGCAGGCGTGTACAAGTTTGGTAAACGTGCTGAGCGGGCAGTTTCCTTACCTCCCAAGAAGAGTATGCTGCTTAACAACTTGCTATATGTAAAGTTAAACTGATGCAGTTTCTTTCAGTGAGGAATTTTGAGCAAGTCATTAATTATTCATGTGATTTTACATGCTGTACTTTTGCTGAAAAATGATGTTATGGTTTGATTTTTTTTTTAAATTAATATATACGATAAAGCAATGTTTTTTTAAGATTCTGGATCTTAAAAGAAATAGGAGGATTATACATTTTGTGTTTGTTTTACCTGCAGATGATGCAATTACTCTATGTAAGTCTACAGAGAGAAGAGAGACAGAGAGCATGAAGAGTTTAGTGAAAGATCTGTTGACCTTGATCCCCATACTGCTTACATGAGTGATGACTGCAATGGGACACAAGAAAGCTTTTTCTTAACTAGTACAGTTCAGCAAAATATATCTGTAATATTTTTCTGTAACATTCCTCGTTATGACAGTCATGAGAGCTTATATTGCTGCATCAGCTGTTTTTTTTAGTCTTCTGGTTGCCGTGATTTGGTATTTCTTTTCAAAGGGAAAGAAGATGCATAATTAAAATGTAATAATTTACCTGGTGAATATTTTTAATGTAACAAAGAAATTTAAATACAATTTGACAATTTGAGTTATTATATATGGCAGAGAGAAGGGAAAAATGCTTTAAGGGGACTGTACTGCTGGGAGACGTTCAGAGAGCTCTGCAAATCAATGCTGAGAGTGACGGACTCATATATCAACCATGACTCTGCACCAGCTTGAATGTAATGAGAACGTCAGTAATTTGCTTCTGCTAGGGTTGAATGCTGCTTCTGGGTGAAATTTCATGAGTGTGTTAAAAGTGAGACCAGGCCTCTTCAGCCTCTTTTGTCTTAGCAGACAGAGATAATTGCAAAAATAGTAATACTTGGCCTAGGAATAAAACTTGGGTGAAGAGCAAACTGTAGCTGTACGAGCACATGAGAATAAGTGTATGCATTACACTTCAGCTGTTTGTTTCCCTCTTCTCTGTAGTGTTTTTGAATTGCCATGTCTTTATCAGATAGGTTTGAGGGAAAAATCTGTAAATGAAGAGGTTAAGAAAAGTATTCACAGGCAAATTATGAGAAACTGGGGAGGTTTATGTTGCAAGTTATTGAAATAATTCCCTCTGTGGGAGATGTGAAAAAAGAAGAATAAAAGAAAGAAAAACAACCCCTTAATATGTTTACTTTTTCTGGTGCTGTTCTCTTTATGCCTCCCTTATGTTAAAAAGTGACGTGTTTGTTTGCTCTTCTTGTAGCTATAATGTGAAACTTTATTATAACCTGAGATATTACAAAATTAAAGAGGACTGTTCTTTTGATATTGAAGGAAAAAACCTCAGATTTGGGCTGGAAAGTCTTTTCGACAATAGTTTTAGACCTTTCCTTTGCTTTAAGAAATTCTAGTCTAGTAGTACATGACTGCTGCATTCTGATAAGGTTAGAATGACTTCCAAGAAAGTATTTTTATTGTTGTACCAAAATAAATCAGAATCAAATGACATTTGTGTGGTGATGACAGTCCAGCAGGGAGCTCTAGAAGCCTTAAGGACCAAGAAAAATTACTACTATTACTGTACAAACAATGTTAAACTCTCTATATCACAGCTTTTGTATTGCTTTCCAAATTATGCCTTTGTTTTCAGAAATCAGAGGTTTGTCCCAAGACAAGGTATATTTTTGAAAATTGTCAGGAAGTGCCATTGGGATGGGAAATCATTTGGATGAATAATAGGACGTCTTGAAAGCATCTGTCTCTGGTTGCCAGGCTGTATCGTGTTCTCCGTGGGTGTCAGCTACTGCTATCAGATATCCAGATGACTGTAAGAAGTCACGGAGGCTTTTTTTTTTTTTTTCTGTTTTTCCCTGCCCTAAAAAGTAATAATGCTTCCTTCCATCCCTCTATGTATGTATTTATTTAAAGTTCTGCAGGAGTAACCTATGTCTGTCCTTTCTCCAGCGTGCCACTGCAATCTGAGATTAACTCATCAGGCACAGCGGAAAGCTGAACTTGGTCCCTCAGGTTTATAAATGGTCAAATTTTTGAATTTTCAGAAACTGAAATAAAAACAGTTTTAAATACATTTAAGATCATTTACATTTTTCTATAAAACAACTCTTTAAAATTATTTTTGAAAATTTATTTCAGTATTTTAAAATTATATTGTCACTTGTTTTTCTTGTATTTTTTATTTTCCCCATAATGACATTTATTTTAAAATATGCAATGATAAAAAAAAAGTTTAATTACTGCATGAACAGATGGTACTTCAGTATTGAAATGACCTTTGAATTGGAAAATACAGTTTTATACAAAACTTTCTGGCTTCCTCTTAGCTTTGAAAATGGGACTAAGAGGGTCTGTTCCAGCAGTTTCCTCTGAGTAGTGGTCCATGAAAAGATCTGATTTCAGGCAGTAATCCTGAACTGAAAATGTGTATCAGGGTGAAATCACATCTCCTGAAGCCTTATTTTCCTTTCTCTTTATCTGTGTGATACCTATGGTAAATACGTGCAGGATCTAGCCTGGACACCTCCCAGTGCAAGGAGGATAAGGAGGGCAGTCCTTGGAGATTGACCTCAAGAATGACTGAAGTCCCAGTGTTTCTAGGACACATCAGTCTCGTTTCTAACTGAAAAGCTTTTCCAGTAAAAGAATTGCAGAATAGTATTAACTATTGTCATCCTTCTGGAAGACACCTGATTAAGTGCTTGTGCCTGCAGAGTAGAACAAATCAATTAGCAAGAGGGAGGAGATGTTTGGCCTTTTGCTGCTCAGTCAAGTTGATTTTCAATAATGCAGGTGGCATCTACCTGCTGGAGTGATAGACACAGAAAAAAACATGAATGGGGTTTTGCCCTGTTTCAGACAAAATGCAGAGGTAATTAATGGTGTAAGGAGCGAATGCCACTCCATTAAACAACTGTTCAGCACATTAGATTAAAACGTAAGTCACTTGGTAGGACAGGAATAGCCATTGCAGAGGAAGCTGTTGGGCTTTGACAGCTTGGATGAGGAAGGTTGTTAAAAGTCCTGAGTAAGAATTTGAAATGAGGAATATTGAATATATTGCCAAAAATCTTTCCGGGAAGAGGTACTTTATATCTCACCTTAAAATTAATTTTAAAATGAAGAAATCTTAGGTACAAGAAATTAAGGTATCTTTTGCTTTTCAGAATGAATCTTCCTAACCTCATTAATTTTCTGTACATTATTATTCCTTTGTCTGTGGAGCATCATTTTGTGATAACTAACTGTTCCGTTTATGCCATCTGTTAGTTGATCTTGAGGTGGACATGAGCTTGCTGGTGCCTGAGACAGTACCTGTGGCTACCTGAACAGTGGGGATTGTCTGGAGATGGTTGGTTTTAATGTGTCAGGATTTTCTGCTCTTTTTCTCTTTTATTTTCTGATTAGATGTTGCTCTATGGACTTTTCAGCTGAGAAGTACATTAAGAGATGTTCAGACCAGTCATTCTGTGATGAGGCTTCATTAATAATAACTTGCTTGTCCTTACTGCTACTCTGACACTCCTGTTACAAGCAGAAATTGCCTGCAAAAGTTAAAAATGGATGAGGGATTTCATCCGAACCTGTGTCTTGTACTAGCCTTTTTTAAAACAATATACACTCAATGTTGAAAACTAAATGTGAATCAAGCTGCGTTAAGAAAAGGTGGTGTGTGGGGGAGAAAGTTGACCTATTCCCATTTGTTTTCTTTTAAGAAACAGGGTCTGAAAGATTGCTACTTGTCAGGAATCTATCTTCTGTTTCATCAGTGTGCAGTTGTTTGATTTCCTGTCCCTCATGTTTTGTGACAGGCTCATAAGAAACTATTGCTGCTTCTATGACTGCTCGGAAAGAAAAAGGGAAGGGATGTTATCTAGAATTGTATTGCAAACATGCTTTCACGTAAGGACCCCATTACGTTGTTTACAGCTTTTGTCTTCCACTGTGTGCTTTGTGTTTTAATCAGACTAGGTCTAATTCAGTTTTGGGGATTTCTTTATTTTATTCAGCCTCTACTGGAGAAGAAGATTAATGAACAATATTTGTGGGTTGTTTTTTTCTGGTTTGCTTGTGGTGGTGGTTTGTCTGGTTTTTTTTAACCTGCTGTGTATGCAGTGCTGCATGCCACTGCTGTTTGTCTCTTTTTTTATCCACTGGATAACTGGGTTTATTTTTCTTTCCAATATAAAACTATGTAGACTTGCTGGTACCTCCTAGGAATATTTAGCCTCTCAAAAACTTTGTGTGTGCGCGTGTGTTTATACATACATAAAATACAGATGCAGATGCTTCTGTTTGTGTATATTGTAAATTAGATGTATGCAGTATTTAGTATTCAGATACGATAGTTGATTTTGGACATGTAAAAATTAATTACAAGGCAGATTGTACTTGTCTTTAAAAATAGAGTACAAAACAAAAACCCACTGTGTTTTGTTTCTTTTCCTACAATAACCATTGCAATATAAATTCAAATTCGTAGAATATTTGTCACACAAACAACTGTTCCTACAGTTATAATTCATAAATAAGGGCAGCAATTAAATTGCAAACAGCCTCTTGGCAGATGCAACAAAAGGGAAAATGGTCTAGTTCTGTAATGGGGAGTCTGTTGTCCTCTGAGACAAGCCTGAGAAGAGATAGCATGCATATGGGACGGATATGGAGGTCACGTAAGTAGGAATCTTTTAATTTAATTAAAAGCATAATTAATCCTAGACAGATTCTGTAACCCTCCACAGTTGGATTTTATGGGTCTGCACTGTTTGCAAGCCAAAAAGTGAATGAAATTTTGACATTTAAAGATGAGAAAGTATCACTTTTTTTTTTTTTTGCCAAGAAACTTATCTGATGGAGAAAGAATTAGCAAAATATTAAATGTCAATTTGCTGGCAAATATAAAATAGGGAATGCAAACCTTTGCCTCTTACAGTGAAAAGAGAATGATAAAACCAGCTTTTTTTCCACACTGACTTGTTCTGATGAGTTCTGCCTCAAGGATTTTCCACAGTAGAGTGTTATGTCCTACAATATTTGTAAATGGTGGTACGTTCCAATGTTCATAAAAGCTAAGGCATTAAGCCTACATTTTAAAACAAAATGATACATTAAGAATGTAACAAAATAATGTTTGTGTTATGATACTGCCTTGCATTTCCTGAGAACCAGCTGAGCAATATAATTAACTCTATTTTAACAGAAACAATTGCCTATGATGAAGGGAGAATTCTTTTGCTTGATGAATCTTCATTTTATTGACTGTTAATGAGCCTCAGCTGAGAAAAGAGAATGGCTTTGTTGTTTCACATGACTCAACACCTTAGCTACTGTCATGGTACTGGTTCAGCATTTCTTGTAATTGGTCTGATAGCAAGAGGTTGTCCTTTGTGAAGCTGCTGTTGATCACCTCTGTCTTGCTAGAATGACATCAATTTATGCATCTATCATAAAGTTACTGGACCATCAGCCTGAGACACTGATGGCTTATTTCAATATACAGGCATCCTGAGACTAATGAATTCTACTTCCTGAATTTCTCAGATGCTGGAACACTGAAATCATAATTAGCAAAACTGGGATGGTGCTCATTCGTTTTATAGTCTGTAACTTTAGGGATGGTATTTACATACTTTGCTGTAATGAATGGTAAAAAGTTGTTTTTTCAAATTCTAGTGTGGCACCCTGATTGCTCAGAAAAGCGTCAATTGTCTTTAAACTAGCAATAAACCTTGGTGGTTATCAAGACTGGTTTGAGTAAGTTACTAGGACTATATGAAAGGCCAGATTCCTGAGTGGTTTCTGCCTCAACATCTTTAACTTGTTCGGGTGATTCCACAATAACATCAGCTCTTGTCAGGTCCTGAGGATTAAGCCTGAGTTCCCAGCGCTGAGAGGGTGAATGTCTGTATCGACTAAGCAAAAGAAGCTTCCTCTGGGCCATGAACTGGTAGAACTGGACAGTCCCTTCTCTTCCTCCGTGTTGTGCTATGTGCTTTTCCAGCTCAAAGGAATTATTCTAAGCTTCTTAGGTCAACAGAAATTGGATTTCTCCTCAGCATCACCCCTTTTCAGGATTTTCTGACTGTTTTTTCTGGTTTTGCATTTAAATATTTTATTCTGTGTGGAAGCATAATTTTGTATTTAAAAATCATGGATGCTCTGTGTGGTTGTGTTAGCTCAAACTATTACAGACTCCTCGCTTGCTATTTACATGATACAAACCACTTACAAGAAGTGAAACTATAGTGTGGTTAAGTCAGTAGTTCATTGTTCTTGGGTTTTGGGCAATGTCGAAAGCATATGTAAGAGGTTGCAAACCCTGGATAGTTAAAGTAGACCATCACAGGATCTCATCAAAATTGATATGTTGGTAATTTGCGTAATCTTGTATATTAAACATGTTGTGAAGAAAAAGATAGAACACAGAAAGCCTCAGGGCCAGAGATGCCAGTGCTGCTTCTGTTTCCTCTCTCACTGTAGGTTCTGTTAACATTTTCTTCTGCATGCTCTATTGTGATATTCTACTTCCTCAAGTGTAGGAAAGAGAAAGCAATCAGGAGCTCTGCTTCTAGGGGAAGTAGGAGCATGGCCTCTTTTGCTGACTGTTGATTTCACAGCTGTCATAATGGAAAAGGAATGCAGAGCAGTTACATCAGCATAACTGTGATTTCTTCTCATTCAAAGGAGTCCACAGCAGCACAAAACTAAGTGCTCCCCCCTGTATTTTGCAAAACCCAGGTATAAAATATTATAGCATAAGCTTAGAAGTGAACTAATTTAAATTTGGGAAAGAAATAAAACAGTAAGTTGGGTTTCTATTTCCTTGCCTTTTGCTTTTCAGATTTTTTTATTTTTTTTTTTTAGGAATCTGCTCACAGTGGACTTTAGCTGACCTTCCTCAGTCCCTCTTCCCACCTCTTCCCTTTTTATTTCCCACCCCATATTTTGGGGTCTGAAAATGAGTCCGTGTACTCAGCATGCCACAAGGCCTGTGTCCAAACTTCTGTATCAGGAGAGTGTTTGGAAGAATATAAGGAATGGCTACTTTATGTTATGCATGGAAATGGGAATTTTGCACAGCAAAACAATTTCAGTACAGAGGAAGATCACAGGTGTCACATTTGCCATGGTGCTGCAGCCTGGACTGGTCTTTGAACAGACTGTACGAGGTACAATATTTGTAGTACACTTTGTGTTTAGCTGATTTTTTTTTTTTTTTTTGATGAAAAAGAAAGAGGAGATCGCACTGAAGCAGGCCAGTAACACAGCGCCAGCCAAAGAGAGAGATTTGAGCAAGTATTTGACAGGGTTACTTCCCAGGAAATAGAGAGGCCATTTGAAATAGGTGGCTGCTGCAGGAGAAATGTAAAGTAGCAGGTGGGCTAAGGAGAAAAAAGAAAAAGCAGAGCGTGGGGTGCAAGAAATGGGTGACAAGGAGAGCTGGTATATGGGTTACAGCTTATGATTGAGGGTTATACAGAGAAAGGCATAAAACAAGAAAAGAAACTAGATAAAGGGATGAAACTGGGAAGGTGGTAAAAGCAGAGGAGAAATATGATGTAGCTCTAACAACAGAGGTGGGGAAAATAGGAGGGATACTCTGTGCTGGTTTCATGTGGAAGTGGTAGGATTGCTTAGCAGATTTCAGTCTTAGGCTATCATTTTCCAAACCACTTACTCAATTTACATGCTGTATAGTGTGTATTCTGTAAATGTGGTTTGAGTTATAAAAACTCAAATGCCTTGATGCATTTAGAAATTGCAAGTATTTAAAAAAAAATCAGTTTGAAAGCTGGGAAAAGCTGAAAACTGGAAAGCACATCTCTGAGTGCAAAAATGAATTTTGCTTGTAAAATTTGCGAGGAGAGCCATTCTTAAAAATCTATATGCTTCCTATGAGCCTCGTCTTTGTTCTGCCTTTATGGATTCAAATCCCTCGCGTCCTTTCCTCCTCCCCCTCTTTGGCGTGCCTCTCGATTGTTTCACAATTTATCTTTGCTGCCCAGGGAATCCAACCGTCTGGGGCTGGTGGCTTCATCCCGCCTTGGTGTCAAGGTCGAAATCTTTTAATTTTGCAGGTAGAGTGGGTATCGTGACCCCAGGGTCTGCTGCTGTATGTTTAAATCTTGTCAGTGTTCTCAGAATGGCAATATCTCAGGTTTATGTCTGTCAGCTGCTTCATTGAGCTCTTTGGCGATATTTTGTCTAATTTCTCTTGGCAAAAAAATAACAGTATTTTCTTGTTAATGCCCTCAGCATTAAAAACTTTCAGATAAGTAAAAAGAGCTTAACAACATTCTTATTATGGTTGTTAAACTGAAGAGTATGTTTACAGGAGGTGAAAACAACAGTTTTGGCAACATAATAGAGATTAGTTTGCTTTTTTACAGTTTCTGTTTGATACCTTTAATCAACATTGGAAATGTTAGTTGTGCTAAGGATGTCTTGTATGTATTTCCAGTCTTGGAAACATCATTGCAAAAGGGGAGAATTTGAAATGCCTTTTGTGTCTACAGGGTTTGGGATTTTAACAAGAGATTGTTTTCCTTTTACCAGGGCAGAGCCTATGTAGCTAGACTTTGTGATTGGATTTGCCCATCTTTGAGCTCTGAGGTGTAGTAGGAACGGAAACTGAAACACATGATCTCCTGTGTGTTTTCAGTGTTGCTTGAATGTTAACGATGATCACAATCAGTAGGAATTCACTGAAACAAATGCGATAGTTCTTTTGCACTAATTTGGTCAATGTTCTGATATGTTCTCATAAACTATAGGGTAAGGAGATGAAGGAAGGTCACGTGAAAAGCCACTTACTCCAAAAGGGGCAAATACGTCTTCAGTCGCACATAGGAGTTGAGAGGCTAATGCATATTTCGAGCAAAACTGGAAGATAGTTCAGCTCTAATAAGTTGGTATTGAAATTTTTTATCCTGGCATTTTTCCCAGTCTTATAAACTTGGTTTCTGGTGAATTATTTTTACACACCTCTATCAGATTTTATTATTATTTTAAGGTATAGAAACAAGTAACCCAAGAAAACAATTAGGTGATTTTTTTTTTTCTTTTATGGGCAAAACGAAGTATTTCTATCCACCTTAAAAATATTTGAGATATTTTTGTCTAAATCTTTCACTTCTTGCTCCCTGATCTCCTCATTCTTTCCCCAAAAAAAGGAAGCCTGAATCAGACATTCTGCTTGGAAAATTTCAGCCAAAACAGATGACTGATATGGAAGAATTATGAGCCTCTGAGAACAGCTCATAACTTGAGTGGCCTCAAATCTGTAGTTGCTGAGAACTTTTCCCTTTATCCATTACCAAATCCATTCTTTTGCTATTAAGCAAAACAAAAGTAAAGCTACAGATTTCTTAAAATTGCTTAGATAGTCTTCTTGTTGGTATGCTGTTTGAGCTGCAAGAAAGCAGTTAGTTATCCATTACATGCACTTCAAAAATCTACATTAGCCATGGATATATGCCAGTTTACTGACTATTTTGAAAGGTTGTCCTCAAATTTGCAAATCCTAATGTCTCTTTTGCATTCTTTCTGCTGATAGTCTTGTGAATAACAAGCTGCCCTGCTTGTGGAAGCTTAACAAACTTCCACAGGCAGCAATTGTGAATTCACAGATCAGCCTTTTCCATTAGAAAAAATCAAAAGGAACCCCACTCAAACCTGATCCCCTTATTGGATTTGGCTTGTTGAAGCCTTAATCTTTGGTATTGAAAGGAGATGTGGCTGTCATCATGTCAGATGAACACTGCAAACTGTAATTCTGAGAAAGCTGAAAAAGACTTCTTAAAACAGAATCTGTAAGCATCCGTAAAAACCGCAAATCTTGCTGTCTTATTCAGCTGAGTGGCTGTGGTGGCTTTTAAAGAGTGCAGTGTATTTATGTGGGTAAGACAAATTATTTCTGGTCAAAAATGTTTTAGTGTCTATTCAGTTTGGAATAAGACAGATTACTCATGCTGTATGTGCAAATTGTGGTTGTACTCAGTGGTCTAGACATATGGGCATTTGCGTTGACTAAGCTATCTTATCAACTCTTATCAACTCTGTCAGCAGAAAGTTTACATGTTTTTAATGTGGTAGTATTCCAAGTTTCTCAGCATTCATCTACCTTTCTTATCATCTGTAAAGAAGAGTGCTGCATTTTTTGAAGAATCATTATTTATTCATCTTAATTTAGGAAATGCCCTTATCTGCAACTGAGCTGAAGTCCACGTATAAATAAGCATCAAGCCATGGATCATAAAGAGAACCAGATGCAGTGGGCCTCTTACACTCCTAATGGCCTCCAAACATGTGGTCTAGTACTTCTGGCTGAATGCAAGTCACAAATGAGGCTTTCCCTGCAAGTTCTGCTGTTATATACCCCTGCTCTGAACATGTAAATACAATTTATGGAACAAAACACTGAATTTCAGTTACCAATTCTGTATGATAACTATATGGTATATGTATTCAAAAGTCAAGACAAAGAGACATAGTTTATTAAGAAACTGTGTTTAAGGTATGCAGTTTGCAAATAGTGCTATTCCAGATCTATAGGGAAGGCTGCTCTACTTGCTTAGGGCACAAGGATGCTAGGAAGCATTGGAAGTATAGTTTTACATCTAATTTTTTTTTTTCCTGAAAAGTGTCTGAGACAGTATTTAAATGTCTCCAATTAAATGTATCTTATTCTTCAAAATTTTTTCAAAATTATTCCACCTGGTACTTGTTGGATTTGATTTTTGTGTGTGGGGATTTTTATTTTTTTTTTAAATAACCTTAATTGACTCAAGTTTGCTTGATAACCTAAGCGAAAGTAGCCTTTCTGAAGAGATTACTTTGAGCATTTTGGTACAGTGTTTTGCAGGCAGCTTTGAATGTACACCTGTAAACCTCTCAGCTCGCCAAATAGGAGGCTCTGTGACCAGCACCATTGGCGTGGAAGCGAGCCCGAGCTGTTCCCTGAGTTTAGGGCTGGTTGGCTGGGACCCACTGCCAAGGCAGTCCTGGCTTCCGAGTTGGAGTATGGGCAACCAAAACTTGTGTTTGCTTTCAGAACACAGTGCCTACTTTCGAGGAATAAGGCTTATCTATTCCAGCAAGGTGCTTAAGCTCTAATGCAACTGAGTGAACAGGTGAGAGGAGTTGCTTTGTCAGCTAACCAGCTGAAAGAGCATGTCATGTCATGAGCAGAATTATTCTGTTTCTGTAGTTCAGAAGGTCAGCACCCTATTATATGAGCCTATGTTCTTACGTATGCATTTAGACTTTAGCTTTGTAAAATTAGTGTGTGATTAATAGAAGATGCAAGATGAAAAAGCAGGGACAAAAAAATATAAACTTCTATTTTTAGTGCTTAATGGTTTGAAGTGTTATTTGTATTTCAGAATGTTTAATTTGTTATTATTATTGATTTCTTCAGTATTTTACTTATATAGTTTAGATGAAGAAACTGAGGCAGAAATGTATTTGCTGAAGATATTGAAAAATCAATAATGCAAGTTAGAATTCTTGCTGACCCATCTCTTACTTGTAGGGTCATTCTGTCTTTAATTTTTTGCTTGTTCAATATTTTAACATAGAATTAAGTTGTTTGTTTGGGTAGGGTTTTTTTTGTTTGTTTAATAGTTTATTTTGCGCTATGCATTGTCTCTGCTTTGGCTTTTTTCTTGAGCTACAGTAGTTTATTTTAGAGTATTCTTAACTCATTTCCTTGTAGCCCACTACATACAGTTCCACTTGAATGGTTAGAAATATAAAATATTTGCCTTGTAGAAATGAGGTTGACACATGGCTGGAAGAAATTTACAGCCGGTTAAGTGACAGCAGCAAGCTTGTGTTATACAATTTAAGGACGTTCACAGGTTTTGTCACTATCCTCCATTAGTTTGGATTGTGGTATTGCAAAAAACCTGGAGTATGCACAAAAGGCATTTGCTTCTTTATATAATCCCTGGAAGAATCTTTTTAGACAACCCGGTTTAGTAAAGGGACAGTTCACAGGTAATGACACTTCATCAAATCAGAATGTGAATCTGAACCTCTCTGCTCTTTTCAGTACTTCTGCATGCTTTGCAAACAAATGACAATTTTTTTTTTTGTGCTGAATTACTTCGGCATTTGCCCAGGGAATTCAGAACTGTGCAGGACATTCTGATTTGCTGTGGTACATGTTTATTCTAATTGTATATGAGACTGGATATATGTATGTCCAGTAACACTGAATTCAGAATGCGGAGTAGAAAATGTGTCTCTTGAAGAAGCATGTGTAATTTATCATTGTCTGCCTGATAACCTCAGTGAATAAAACTGAGTTGATCTGTTAGTTATTGAACTGTGTCTGTAAAACTGAATACTGTATCTTGAAAGTAAAGGAATGCTTGAAATCGTGCTTTCCCAAAGAGGTATGATATAATAAATTAATACACTGTTCTCTTTTTCTGTTGAAGCATTTTTGATCTGCAGGAGTGACTTTCAGTCTTCAAGGAAAAAAAAAGTTCAAAAAAATAAATTCAAAAATTTGTTATGACTTGGAGAAGCAAAGAAATAATTAAATAACTATGTTTAAACCTGTATGCTGGGGCAGCTTGCCAAATGGTGGATAGGAGTAGTTGTTTAGCCAGATATTTTTTTTTTGGTGTTTTGAATTCTTACATTTGAAGCTTTGTTTTGATTTCAATACTGTAGGAAGGGAGGGAATGGATGTATGTGACCAGTGACAACTGTGGGGGCACAAATATCCCATGGGCATAGGGAGCACCTCAATTCCATACCTGAAGTAATATTTTTTTCACTTTTTAGGATGTTTCTCTTAGGACTAAAAGGCATTGATTGTTTTTCCTGTGTATGCACTAATACACGGCCTTGATAGCATTTGTATCTATCTTAAAAAAAAAAATTCTCTTTAAGGTAAGATTTTAGATCATCCTGATAATTTCATCATAACATTTCCTTGTGTGAGTGTGTATCAATTCTCTGCTGTCAACCTTAATATTTTTAAATGCTAAATAAAAGCAGGTAGTATTTCAGAATGTCCGAACACACATGTGATAACCTAAAGATAACAACAGCAAGAAATACGAGGCCTGGCTAAAGAGTCCCTTTTAAAACTCATTTACAGGGTTGTGGTCATATCTTGTAGCCTGTGTCTGGGAGTGTTATAAATGCCCGAGCAATTGTTGGTTATCAGGGCTTAGTACCTGCTTTGCATTATCTAAAATATGTGCATGTTCACAAATGACACTTCATCAATCCCAGCTATCCAAATGTTTCAGATATATTCTTGAAACTTGTCGTAATTATACTCTACACACATGTGCATGTGACGCTCGAACGTATATACAACAGCTTGCCCATAGGTTACTGGGGAGATGTGTGCACATATGTCTGTAATAATCTACCCTGAGCCTGGTGGGATAAATCAGTAACAGTAAAAGCCTACTTCACAAAGTTGCTTCATCTTTTTCTAGTTTTCCCAAAAGTGTCGTTGGAGAGTGTTAGTCTGTATTGTCTATTAAATTAAATTTCATCCCCCATCTTGCTGTTCTCAATATTTTCTTTCCAAGCATATATAGCTTTGCGTGCTACAGTTGCGATTGTTTGAAAGGACTAACATATTGTATGAGCAAAATGACTAAATGAGGTCTTCTTGACAGGATGCAGAAAAACCAGGTACTCTGAAAAGCGGGATGGTTTTTGACCCTATTTTCCCAATGCTCTTATTTCACTGTTTTCAGTTCCTTTGTGCTGTCATGTCTCTCTCTTTAATAAATCTGTCCTAATGAAAAAAAAACCCAACATTACTTTCTAGCTCTTCTCTTCTGTAACTTACTTCCTTTCAGTGCACATCCGTTTTTGGCTTGGTTTCCTAAGGAAATATGTGACTTAGTTGATCATGCTCTGTATTATCTGTCTGGCAGTAATTTCTTCTTTTCCTTATAACTTTTAGAACTGCCAACTCATCACCACCAGATCATAGAATCATTGAATGGCCTGGGTTGAAAAGGACCTTAAAGATCATTAGTTGCACCCCCCCTGCTGTGGGCAGGGTTGCCCAGGGCCCCATCTAGCCTTTTAATAGATTTAATAGAGAGACAGAGGTTTCAAAGATCTTCCTAGGAGTTTTGTGAAAATCCACATGTAGGTGAGAAGGAAAGAGACCCCTTAGTGTTTTCACTAAGGAAATGACCACCGCAGTATAGTAGTAGACACAAGATAATTGAAGCAGAGAGGGATGTTGTGAATGAAAGCATTTAGCAGACAGGAAATAGCAACAATTACTCTACAGCATCCTTATGTGAGCATTCTCTGCGAAAAACTAACCTAACAGAAGAAAAAACCTCCAAGAAAACCGTCTGGTTCAGCACTTGCTGTTGACATTAAACTAAACCACCCCAAAGTCGAGTATCTTAACCCTCAAATAATGCAGTTTCAAAAATGTGTGCCTCTATTAATATTTTTTTTTTAAGTGTCATTGTTTTGTTATGAAGAGTTTATCTGGTTTTAAGGTTGGGGAGAAAGTGTTACCTCTTATGCACAGACTTGCTGAATATCCACATAGTCTTCCTTCATTTTTCCTCCCTATACTCTGATTGCTCCTTTCTGGGTCATCTCAGAAACTAATTCAGTGAACTTCTCAGATTACAAAGATTTGTACAAGGGGGTGGATTAGCACACTTTTGGGTGCCATTAAAAAATTGTTTCCATCCTTAGAAACCTTTTTAAAAATCCAGATGTTTTCAACAACTACAAATCGTGCCAGCAGGGGTCAGTTTAGTACCAATGGAAGCTGAAACTGTGGGAATACACCCGAGCCAGAACGAATGTGAAGCTTGGATAACCAGACTACAAATAAACTGTGTATATAACTTGGTAGACAGCCACTAAAACCATCTCTGCTGTTCCTACTGGATTTTGTAGTTGAGTCCTTTTCCTAAAAATAAAGGAACAAATAACCTTTTCTGGAGTTTTGCTGATTTCCCACAATATTTTCATTAATTTGTCCTCGAAGAGTATGTGTATGGTCATACTAAGGGCATATTCATTACAGAAGTCATAGGAAGAGTAGGATAGGAAAAACACTAATTTCTGTGATGACTGACATTTATACTGAAAAGCTTGAATGTGATGTAGGTACACGAAAGTCTCGGGGGCAAGTTCTTCAACAATAGAAGTACTGGTATATGGATAAAGGCTACCCACCAACTGAAGTTTCATATCCCTCCCACCTTCCTTCCCCTATGAAGAAATCTGCATTGACTTTGTTAGGACCACTAGTGTCCTTTTGGACTTCTAGTATTTGTCTGGATCATGAGTGGCCATCGTCATTCATTAAGGTAAGCATGGCTAACATACAAAATCAGAAGGCAGGAGGAGGACGAAATTCGGAAAAACAATACATAGGTGTCTGATAAGATAAGGAGGGTCTCTGTTAGCTTTATATTTTTCATGCAGTTGCTTTTTCTGCACGTTTCTAGCTTTGTCTTCTGTTTGCACTCAGCAGAGTTACTAAACTGAACCTGTTCTGTATTGCTTGATACTGTTAATTAATATTAACAATAAGAATGTGAAAATTATTATATTTGCAGAAGTATTCTGAAAAGGAGTAATCACCTTTTATTTTTTTCTCTGCTTTTTTTGTTGTGTTCTGATTCCTAGTCACCATACTTCAAATTAGGTCCAATGTATTTTTAATGATATCAT
Organism: Pterocles gutturalis; assembly: GCF_000699245.1. NCBI lineage: Eukaryota > Metazoa > Chordata > Aves > Pterocliformes > Pteroclidae > Pterocles > Pterocles gutturalis. Next base: position 17,097 of record NW_010101785.1, read on the forward strand.
TGATGCAAAGTAATGATGTAACTGAGGCCAGGGTTACGAGCTGTGTTTTTATGATAGTATAGGAGGAAACATAATATTAAGAACATTCAAAAAGTTTTTCTGGATTCAGACTTGTTGCCCATTCAAGACTGAAATAACATTATCTATTTCAAGATTGAAAGGTTGGAATAACATCGTGTTATTGGAAAGTTTTATGACTGTGTTTACAGCAGCAGCAAATATAACAGCTTTGAATTTTGTCTTGATTTTTTTTCTTTTTTAAAATATTTTATTTGGAAGCTGTGTCCTCCTCCTGCTTTTGTCTGTACTTCTGTTTCCACTCTGTCACACCCTGCAGATTATGGAACTGAAGTGGATATGACTTGATGCATTACTGAAACATATCTAATTAGATTACACAGAAATTCAGGTGAGGACCTAAATTCTGTTTCTGTTTGTCGTAATTTCTCAGAGATTTGTCATGATGATTTTGTCCTTGTCTGGTATTTAAGCTAGTACAAGACTTTCCAGACTTTGGGATTTCAGGTAGAAACATTAGATACCTCTGTCCATACATACATTTCTAAAAGATATAACAAGACTTACGGACTTGGCCATCCTCCTCTGGAAAGAGGTCATGAATTAGAATACAGCTTTATTCACTCTTACCTTTTAAATACTTTGAAGGGAACCATTTTCCCATTAGAATATAATATTCCTTAAAATTATCTTGTGTGAAGTTTTGTTTGATACAAAAGAGAATAAATTAATTTTGACCATTTTGAGACAAACTATATTGCTTTTTAAAAACTACATTGTTGATTCTATGCCCCTTGACTGACTTTCCATTACAAAGTTAGCTTTGGCAAGCTTATGAAAGATTGCTGGTTGAAGGACTGCTAATGCTTGCAGTCTGTTAGTGTTGAGTCCCATTTTCTTTCCTGAATTTAGAGAGGCGTGTTGATAAATCAGTTCAAAAAGGAGCTGTGAGCTGCTGCCTATCTCACTTGTCCATTTTGAGCTGCCACAGTTCAAAGCTTTTTGCCTCCTTCATGTCATTCCATGTCTTTATGTGTCTGCAAGCACCTTTATTTTTTTTTTCCTGGACAGAAAACAAAAGAATACTTTTCTTGCCAACCTAGTTCCCCTCGGATGGATCTACAAGTCTTGGATACAGGTTTTAAATCATTATTCTTTCTAGTCAGTAGTACCCTTGGACAAAAAAATAAGAGCTAACTTCCTCTCTCCCCCAATATTTCATCAGCTCCTTCCTCTGTTATGCTCTTGCACTGTACCAAGTGTACCAGGAGCCAGCCTTTTAAGCTGTCCTCATGTGCGGTGTCTTCATCTTTGCTCAGGTCTTAGCAGCAAGGTTGCTTGCTCAGAACTGTTTGTGGCTCTCCATTTTATCTTCTGCAAAGGATAAAACCTTTCTTTTCTTGACTGTTAGTCTCCCTTTGTATGGGTAAGGTTTATCCCAGAAGGAGTATTTAGATTTCAGCTCCTTCCTTAGCAGAGAGCATTGGGAGTGTCTTGAACTAGTATGGCTTTGATTTCAACAGTTCCAGCAACAAGACTTCTGGACAAATATCTCTTGTGCTTCTGCTTATAGAGCCAAGATGGGCCAGGGTCTGCCAGTGTTGTCTGCTAGGTGGTTAGGGGAGGACTGCTGAATTTTCTGCAGAGGGGAAGCGGGAAGGAGCACCAGAACTGCTAAGACTCTTGGATTCCTGTTCCAACCCCTGCTATTACCTTCAATGTCTCCTCAAGTGCTACGTAACCTACAATGCCCCAAGCAGTGCTCTGTTGCAGAGGTTTTAGCTTTGCAGAACATGTGTCAGACATATAACGTGGTGCCTGCAAGATGTGGGAAATGGTTCAGGAGGAAAATACATTCCAAAATTGGCCAAACTCTCAATGATATGGAAGTAATTTGCTATAATCAGCAGGTTTTCTGCTGCAATCACTTGATAATTGCGTACTTGGAGACTAATAACATATAGTAAAAAAGAGCAGGAAACCACGTCTGTAAGTGGAAATGTTGCTTTAAACTGTATATAAGCCCCCTGTGCATAAAATGCCCCACAGGATGGGGGGTGGTATATGGGAACTTCTTTTTCTATTTGTTTTGAAATCAGCTCTAATAAGGTAGGTGGTCTGAGAAACAATTTGCAAAGGACTCTGAAGGTCAAAAGATTCTCAGGAGTTTGGTGGTTTAGTGCAAACCTTGAAAAGCAAGCATTTCTATATGAAAGTACCTAGGATAGTGATGGTGTCCCTAAATTTATACTGCTGGGTGAAAGAGGTGTTGCACAAGAAAATAGAAAATAATACTTCGCACATTAAAACCACGAAAGCCCCGTGTCCCCAACAAGCCGTACACATCCTTAACGGCTTTGCAGCTGAAAGATGGCTTATGTCAAGAGGCCGTTTCAGTATCTTCCAGTGACTGAGGTGTGGCTGGTCTGTGCTTGTGGAAATCAGAGGACCTACAAGACAGCAGTAACAACGTGTGGCTTTTATAGCTATTAAAACTTCATTTCTCAATCTCCCTCAGTTATATGTGGGCCAATAGCCAGGGAATTCACCTTAATGAGGAGCCAGAAAGCAAGTAAGCAATGACCTGAGGTGGTTAAGAAGATTCTTGGTAGGTAGAGAATGCTTGCCTTGGTTTTACGCTGAATTTATGCAGTGTGAGCTCCCCTCAGAACCGCAAGAAAATATGAAATAAAAATGAGCTGAAGGAGAACTAGCAGACCAGAATGCTGAAGGTATTTGTCATCGCATTGCTCGATATTGCCAAATGGTCCTGCAGAACAGAATAGGATAATTCACCTGAGAAATGACTGCCTGTGTCGGGGGAGAGCAATGGGGCTGGATGTTAGCATGCCGTTATGTCTGTAGCACCTCCCATCCAAGAGATTTCAAAGACCCCTGCTCAAGGAGAGGATAACAGAAAGAGAATAAGGAGACACACCGAGTAGGAGGGCGTCTAGAAGTAATGAAGATGGGTGCTGACAAAGAGTGGGTTTCGGGTAGGATTTTCAGCACTTCTTCTGCTCTGTGACTGACGGGTCTTGTTAAGAAAGCATCCTGTCTTTTGAATTCATCTTCTCTAAAACAAAGCAATACGTATTGACCTTCGGCATTCAGAAGTAATCTTGGTTAACTGTCTCAGTACTTGACATAACTTTCAGTGAGCAGTCCACTCTTCATTTCAGAGCAGGTATGGTTTCTGGAGGAGCCAGGAATTAAGTGAGGTCCTGGGATTTTCAGCTGTGATCTGAGTTGGGGAAGCTCGTGCTTCCATTAAGGTCAAGCCAAAGGTGGGCAAAAAGAAGATTGTCTAATAGCTGGAAATCTTTAGCATGCATTTTTGACTCTATGACACATTTGGACCTAACGGTTTAAGCAGCTATATGTTTTGGCCCGTGCTGTACAGAATCAGATCTGTCTATCATCTGTAGTACAGTCCTTTATTATGACTTTTTGTGCTCTTAAGCAATCTTAGTAAAATAAATAAAAAGCAAATGATTAGACATGTTTTCCCTCTCTGCTTTAAGACAATTAAACTAACGATTTACATTTAGCCTTTTAAAAATTAAATAAAAAATTAGTATCCAGACATCCTACATTCCAGACCACATCCTTCAGAAATATAACTTGAAGCAAGACAGAAGTTATAGTATCCAAAACTATCTTGTGTGGCAGCTGCAAAAGAGATGCTGACAGATTCTACAACCTTTGGGGTAAATTCCTTATTACAAGAATAAGCCTTTATAGAAATCTGTGCTTTGAATTGCTTTCACTCTCTGAAGAGTAGATTTTTTTTTTTTTCCCTAAACTGATAAGGAGAAAGACTTCATTAATATGAAGCTGTACATGTGATGTGTTCTGCTTAGCTTTAGTTTCTCATTTTGCCTTCATGTTGTTAAACAATTGGTTTTATAATAGTTTTGTTTCTAAGGCAAGAACAAAGTGTTCCCAGCTTTTCTGTGTATGTAAAAGGTGGTGTGTGATGGTGAAAAAGGTACAGGCTTTACAGGAAAAGATGAAACTTCTGTATGGTGGAGGAACATTCTAAATTGCATTAGGGGAAGTCTTCAGAAGAAAATCAATAGGACACTGCTTTGCTACTAGCAGTAATTTGGATGCCCTTGTGTTTTTCAGCATTTGCCTGTATTTCCTACCAAACTAAACAAAGCAAAGCCAAATCTGTCTTAGAGCAGTGTCACTATGTTGATTAAATAAATTAGTTATTTCCAATATTGGAATAAATTAATAGGAGAAATCCACTGGTCTGGGGCATAGTTTACAAACAAATATATAAAGAGAGAAGAGATATAAACAAATAATTAATATAAACATAATCTAGCATTCTCTATGCAGCAGCCTTTGCAGACCAGAAACAAATCGAAGGGATTACTAGAAAGAATGACCTGTATGCTGGTTAATAAGAGAACACTAAAGCATTATTGATCCGGTAAACTGAAGGCTTTTTAGTTCATTCTTATCTCTTTCTGCTTTATGCCTGTTCACAGGTTTTCCAAGTGTAAGCACTAGAAAGTTTTGAGTTTTTTTCCTTTTGAATGCTTTCAGGGGAGGAATGAACTATTACAAGACTCATTCTTTCTGACAAATCTGAAGGTGCCAACTTCTCCCCATCTAGTCATTTTATAAGAGAAAGAACAAGCACAGAAGTTGTTCAATTTAGCTAAAAATTGGTTTAGTTAAGCTAGTGAAAAGTCTTCCTTGAACACATCTAGATTTACTTGTGGTTGACATGAGCTAAATCAATATGAACTGTAATGTACTGCTTTTATTCAGACCAAATTATTTTTCTTTAGCTTAACAAATAATTTTAAAACTAATTTCTACCTGCTGTGTTTGGATGCTGATGATATGCAATAGCCTGGATTCAACTCTTCTGTTGCAGTTTCATTCAGTAGAGAGGTATGTCAAGTAATGAAACTATCTTCATTTTCTCATAATGTTTTTGAAGTTGCAATATTAAATTGAGTTTCACCTCAAAAAGAAAGGAAAAGAAAAAACAACCAACAATAAACCTCAAACCTCACTGAGCCATCTCAAGCTGTGAGTGTAAGGATTTAGACACGTGAACAAGGTACGTGTTGTTAATGCTCCACGGTAGCTGTCCATAAATATACTCTCTGGCACTTCAAGATAAAACACTGTTAATGAGCTCCTGTTTCTAAACCGTATAGTGAGGTGTGCAGACTGGTTTCTCCAGTATGAACTGATACCTTTTCAACTTCATCTCTGTTCACTTATCTTTGTAATGCCATCTCTATTAAACATTTTTTAAAGTTTTTGTGCTTTGAAAGCATGAAACAGATAAAATACCTAGCTGTTCTGGAATGTGTGAAGGCAATTTGAAGAAACATTTTCTCTTACTTCTGATCTGAAGGTAAGAAGTTGGATTTTTGGCATCTCTTCCTTCCCTTTCTACCTCTGAGCTGTTGGAGATCCTGCAGGGAGCATGGAAACTTATGTCTGTCTGAATCATAGCAAGAGCCAATTAATTTAGATCTGGTAGCCATCTACAGTAGTCACCAATTTCCAAAAGTAATCAACTCTAGCTACATTGTTGGAAGAATGGATGAGGTTTTAATAGACAGACAGTTGGACTTATTTTTGCAAACGGTTGACTTAAGGAAGATTAACATCATTCCTATAAACGAATTTGAAATCCCACAGGTATTACTGATGATGTCTGAATATCCATGCCTGCCTTGAAACCTGTTAAGTTCTTTTCACTTACTTTTTGGTGGAAGTGAGTTTTAATCACATAATTTGGGGAGAGTATTTGTTTTATCCGTTTTGAATTTACTCTCTTTTGAGTGTTCTCTTCAACTGAATATTCCTTCTTACATTATGAAAAGCTCATGGCTGGTTTCTAGACCTTTCACAATGCTTTCAGGGTTTTCCTTCTGAAGGTAACAGTCACAATTTGTTTTTCATACATATGATTTAAAGTGATTTTCTTCACTCTTTCATCCTCTATTTCAATAATATCCTTAAAATTATATAACACATGCTTTGCCGTAGTATTCCTTACACATCATTGCTGGTTTTTAACCATAACTGCTGACAAGCAGAGATTTTTTTTTCTCTGCCATTGCTCTCTGTGGTGCCACTTTCTCGAGTTGATAATTTGGCTGGCCATTTTTCTTCCTTGTTTTGTAGTCATCAAAATTGAGTATATTTTACTGTTGCTTTACTAGTTCATTTCTTGTGCTCTGAAGTGCCTCATTGTATTCTCTGGTCCCACACACTGTAATAACTTTCTCCTCTGCAGCTATTACTGCTGTTTTTACTTCATCCATTTCCACTTTCTTTCCTGTTCTAGATCCTTGATAAGTATGATAATGATGGGAGATCTGAAATGTGTGTCGTCTGAGCTGAAAAGGTGCTGCTGTGCCTCTTCCTACAGCCAGTGTTTCTTTCATGTTGGCATAGTATCACCTATGCCGAGTCAAAATTTAAAAACTGACAGAATTCACCATGTTTCAGTGGTGAAATATGTGTGAGGGCTAAAAAATGTGTAAGAGAATAAAGCTGCCAGCTTCCTGCTTCCAAAACATGAAGTAGGTAACTAAAAGTGAAAATTTTAACCTAAAGATTATAGTTCCCTGTATGTAATTACTGTATTGCATAATAATTTTTTAAAGCTCAGAAAACAGGAGAGAGAGAATTGCTTTAAACAGTGTTGGTTAATGAATTTGGACTTGAGGTACTGCTCTGTTTCCCATGCTTAATTTCCTGCATCAATTCAAAACCACCTACTTTTTGACATTTCATGGTCTCTGAAGCAATTAACGGTGATATCCCAAACTACAGTTGTGAATTTAGATGAAGAGTAAGCTGCAGGGAGAGAAGAACTGTGAAGCGGCAGTTGAGATCCTGCTTTGCTGTTGATATTTCTAGTAGTTAAAAAAAAAAAAACAAAAACAAAAAAACAAACCAAGAAAAAGATCTCTCAGCACAACTGTCCAAAAGTGGGATGTTTTTTGGAATTTTCTGGATGGCATCAGTAGCTGCATTACAGTTGTGTTTGCATGTTTCACCTCCTTTTTCTACTATTTGGTGCACCCGTAAAATGTTGTTTGCAGATCATGGGTCAGTCTGCATCCAAGGACGAAGCAGATAAGCACAAACACACAGGTGTATTTGCAGTGGTTCAAAGCACAACTCTATTCTATACCTGTGTGGTGCCCCGTCAGCTTTCTAGATTGGAGGCAGGTATCCACAGCCAATAAGCTTCCTTTTAAGTGACAGCTGAGAAAAATATTGCTGCTTGTATCGTTAATTAGATTCTTTTATAGATGTAATCTCTGCTGCAGTTTCCAGAGAAGAAAACTGGTATATAACCTGTGGAGAGGAAAAGGGATCACTTATTTGTATTTCCTAAAGTCACTTTCTACATTGCTAACTCATTTTTTTATTCTCTCTTCTCTTCAGCATTATTAATTTTTCCTGATTTTTTTCTAATTTTCATCACTTCCCTAGATTTGCTTGATACACATTTATTAAAACTTGGAGATTAATGACCTTCATCCATGTAGTGAATGTCTGTCTTTGAAGATTATATAACTTTGATGGGAGAAAATAGAAACTATTTCTGTAAGTAGCTTTATTGGCCATATCAAGATCAAATGAGGGATTACTAACAGAATATGGTTTAAAACATTTATTGCATTAGAACTACTGCTTTAGTCCATTCATTTTAGAATCAGTGATAAATTAAAACATTAATGCTATGATACACAGAAGGTGAAAATATTATCAATTTGCTCCAAAGATTGCAATGGTATTCAATACCATTCAGTTGTAAAATTGATCTAGTATTTCGAAATTATATTGGTTATGAATTTTGCTTATTTTTGATGTGATATTGTTGGCTGTATTTTAGCTGTTTCAGGGTAGTTAGCAAATAATTGCTTTTTTCATGTGGCTGATTTAAGCTTCATTGGTAAATCACGTAAACATTTTTCTATAGATCATCAAGTATAGAAGTTCTCCGACTCCATTTATATTTACTGATACACTTTCTACTGGAGTTTTTACTGATGATGTTACGTGAACTTTATCTTCATCTGAAACTTGCTGTTTGTCCTACTGCTTTCCTTGATGCCCTTGTTATGATTCTGTTTTTTCTTTGCTGTCCCAGCAACTACAGTGAATCGAGCTGTGGTATTTGTATGACAACAGCCTTCGAGAGGATGATTCAAATGCATGGCTTCCCTTGATACTGCCATGCCCTGTATGGTTTTTATAAGTTATTATGTAAATCTTGTATGGATATTATGAACCTACAAAATGACTTGAAATTTTTTCATTCCTCTACTTTATGCGAGACTTAACTTTTTGAAAGGTTATGTCAGCAGAGGTGGCAATTTGGATATGTAATCTGAAGGATGTTTTAACAGTATGTTTTGCTCAGATTACAAATTGGAGTGATCAGAATGACTGGATTGTCCAGAATGGCACAGAGGGACACTTGGTTAGAAACAAAAGGCAAAGAGCTTGGTTGTGCAAGCTAGACAGAGAATGCCATAAGCTATCAAAAAGAGCTTTTTCACCCTCTCATCTACCTCTATCACTTTGCCCATCGCTTGTACTTTGGTAGATGTTATTGTGAAGTACCCGCGTTTCACACACATCATCACAAGCTCTAGAAAATGCAGGCAAATGAGTGGAGTTTCTCCTTCTTTGTATTTTGTAGCTTTTAATTTACATTTTCTCTTTGTAATTGTGTACCAGATAATGGCAGGGCTGGCATAATTCTCAAACGTCCTGTCATTTTACGGCTACTTTACCTTTTTTTCAAAGAGGAGTTGGTATCCAACTATATGAATGTTTGAAATTATTTACACCACACTGAATCATAAAAATGAGACAGAATGCTGCTTTCATTGGGAGAATCAATCCTCCCACATTTTAAGCTGCATTTCTTTGTTGGGGCTCTTGATGTGTGGAGGGAGATGAGCACAATTGTCTGAACCTGTTCATGAGCATTACCATTTGTGGTCATGAATTGTGGAGCTTGTCTACAAGCGTCATTGAAGGTGGTGGTTGATGCCAGTGGTGAGAGCTGTTGTGTTGCAAAGGAAACTGAGAGCAGCAGCTGACTGGTAAATGAAACATGTCAGAGGATAATCCAGGAGTTTACTCTTCATCCTCAGGGTTCACCTCTGTGATTTGCGCAGGAATTGCCCTGTGCCCTTTTGGAAACTGCTGGCGAGATGAAGGTCAGGACAAGTGAGCTGTTGAGCTTTCTCTTTCTGTGCCCTGAAGAAGGACGTCAGCAGGGGAGGATTCGCTGGGGTGAGGATGGGGCAATTGGAACATAAGAACGGCTGTGCAAGGTCAAGCCAAAAATCCACCTAGCCCATTCTCTCGTCTGATAGTCACCGGAAAGAAATACTTCAAGACAAATACAATATTATCTTCCCTCCGATGTAGCTTTCCAGGATGCAGTACGCAGTAGTCTGAGTCTTTCCTAGCAGAGTTGAATCTGGACTTTTTGTTTAACAGGCCTAAAATTACTCCCTCCCCCTTAATTTAATTGCTTTTTGTTTCTGTCTTTGTTTTCTACAACATCCTACAGCAACACAGTCTGTAATGTAGGTATGCTTTATATGGAGATTAATTTGTTGTGAGCATTCTGCATGATATTCCTCTTCTGCCTCGTCTTTCTCATACATGAGAAAACGCATATTTGTTCGTCATCTCCCTTCCATGAATAATTTTGCCTCATATCTAAGACATCTTTTTCCAAGGTGAGTCTCCTGAGCTTCCCTCAATATACACATCACTCCATAACTTCCATTTGCAGCTTTGCTCTTCTCTGTAACGTTTCCAGTTCTGTTACATTCCTTTTGAAATAGAGTGACCACAGGTGCACACTGTGCTAGAGGGCTGGATGCTTTATGGCGTTATTCATAGTTGCATTGATTTTTTTCTGTTTTGTTCTCTATTCCACTCCTAATAGCATCTACCATTTAATTTGCCATTTTCACTGCTACTTGGCTTTCAACTGATACCTTCAGAGAACTTTAGAAAAAGACACAAAAATTTCTTCTCTGATTGGTGGTGATTTCATCTGCTGGTGTGTGTTTCAGTTACTCGTTATAGAAATTCCACAGGTCTTCATGGTCAGCTTGGGGCTTGATTATCCTGAATAATTTTGTATTGTCAGCAGACTTTGCCAGCTCACCTCTTTTTGCATGGTGTAAGTTCTGGCACATGTGCCAGTGAGACTCTACTGACCCTTTTCCCATTATGAAAACTGACCATTTCTACAGTATTTAATAGTTTATGGGAAGGTTTTTCCTCCTACTCAAAGTCTCAGCTTCTGAGAGGGAGAGATTTTGGTGAAGAATGGCATAAATCCCTTTTTGGAAATTCAGGTAGGCTGTGAGCTAAATCACAGTCATCCACTCTGTAAGGCAGATGTTTTCTTTTAAGACATCTTGAGGTGAGGTGCTGTTTCTTTCTAGGAGAGCTATATTGATCCATTATATTAATCTCTATGAAAATTAGTTCTGTTCTCTTTTTTGGTTATTTCTGCCATTTCGCGTAGCGTAGAAGCTGAACTCGAATGTGTTTGTTTCATGGGTGCCCTCTGAAACTGTTCTTAAAAACTGGCTTCATGTGTTTCACCATTCATTTAATTTCCCAGTTTTCTGATGCTTAAAAAAAATAGTTGGATTTGTCGCTTTGATGGACTTGCTGTTGTGTGTGTGTTATTTCAGGTAGCAGAAGTGATTTGCTGTGTGTTTCCTGAGCAGCATCTGTTCCCACGAGGAACACCTTGGCCACAGATCACTCTCCCAGGATGCTGTGGTCGTTGTAGCTCAGTGATACAATGGTTTTGCCAGAACAAAGCTTTCTGCTCCTTGGTCCCTCTCTGCCCATAGCTGCTGGACTGGGGCAGACTTCATTGTACTGCTTGCATCAACCATGCTCTAAATTGTTCAAGAAAGTGTTCTGGTTCTGAATTCCTCCTCCTCTAAATTATTTTTAACCTAATTCTCTCTCTTTTCTGGTTCATAATGATTAACATCCTGTGCTGCATGACCACAGACTATGGCTGGGAACAGGGGAGAAGGGTAAAGAGTCCGTAAAATGCTATTGCCATCAAAGTCCTTGTATTGTCAAATGACAGCTTGTATGAGCTGTGGTCACAAGGAGTGCTTGGTTGGAAAAGGAACTGGTTTATGTTAGAAGATAGAGATAAACAGTACCTTTTACACCTAACCAAAATACACCATTGAAAGCTACAGTGTCTAATAAATGATAGTTACCAATAAATTGTATAGTTTATCATTTATTGTCTGTCTTGTTGTAGCAAGAGCCTGAATATTCAGTGTCAGGTTTATAAAAAGTTATGAGTCTCTAAGAATGCCATAAAATACTCTGCTGAGCTCTACTGTCTGGCAAACCACAGAAAATCATGTTGCTATAAGATCTTTAGGTCAAATTCCAGGGTGGTTGTGGGTGTGGTGACTGTCTGCCTTGTTGTCAATAAAACCTTCCTGATGGATGCTGCTCATTCAAGAGTTGCCAAATAAGTTGACTAAGGATCAATATTGCTTACTTTCAGGTTCCCTGGGTGGTGATGGATTTCCCGTACCTACAGTGTAGTATTTGTGCAAAGCTAGATGCTGTAAAGCTGGTTGTTATTGTGCTCTACGGGGCGTGAAGTTCAGGCTGCGTACCAACCACCTGCATAACACGCAGCCTGCTGTAAAACCCAGAGGAGCTTTTAGGAGAGTTACCAAATGTGATTGACAGCTGAAAGGTAAACACTCTTCAGATACAGCATCTCCCCCTATGGTGGTAATTGATTAGACTTACAAAGAGAATGGTTGTTCCAAGAAATCACACTAGCTTACTAAAAAGCCTGCAGGTTTGGTGGCGAGCAGCAGCCTCCAAAAGCATGCGGTCCCTTCTGCCTGCAGAGGTGAGCGTTGTAGTACTTCTTAACATAGCTCCATAAAACGGTTTCTAAGTGTGTATTTGGTTTTAAACTACGTGTGTTTTCTCGTATGTGGTACTCATTCTGGCTGCTGCTACTTATTCAGAGTAGAAAATGAGTTGAAGGAACATGGGTTTGGGGTTTAGCTTCAGATCTGGTTACGGTTTCGCCTTGAAATGAAGAGAAGGATTTGCTTTCAGGTATGAAAAGAACACTCAGAGTGAGGCATGATGTGTCACATCACCCTCTCCTTTCATTTATTTATTTAAAGTCACCGTACTGTGTGGCTCGCAGGGAAGGAGGTCCCACTGAGAATGGCTTTGGGAACCGTGGCTGCTATGGAGCTCTTCTGAGCACTGTGGAGCTGGTGGCCTGGAGGGCCGTGGCTGGGACCTCACAGCCACCTTGGAGGTGAGAAGTTGCACCTGCTATCAGGAGGTAGGAATTGGGAAGGGCAGTGATTTGGAGAGAAGCAAAGGCTCCATCCAAGTTTTGGATGCAGCTGCTTTCCCTGGTGGGATGCCGGCTCCTGGCTTGCTGTGCTCACTGCATGCAAGAGCTCTTGTGCATGGTAACTCCTTTGCTTTCAGGTGTGTGTTCAGAATAGAAAATAAGTGGAGGAGACATGGGGGTCAGGTTTAGCTTCAGAAGGTGCTAAGGAGACAGTAGAAGCTGTCTTAGATCTGATAAGAAGTGGAGAAGCAGAGGCTCCCAGCACCCCAGCTCAGTGGGGTTCTCGCTCTGCAGCAGAAGCAGGAATCCCTTGATCAGCTGGTCGATGGTATCATGTCTCTGCATAAAATATAAGCAGTTAAGTTAGAAACAGCATTTCATTTCCTTCTTTCTCTTTGATGTCTAACTTTGTGTGCGCTTGTACCACAGCGTCAAGATCTTATATCACACACCTGGAAACGTGGGTTTGACTATAGGGTTTGGAGGAGGTGAGTTGTTCTCATGAGGCTCCTGGTTTCTTTAGAAGAAGCACCAGAACAATACATGAGAGGGACAGTGAAAAAGAGAGTTTTCATGCTTTCTGCCAGAGTATACTCACTAATTCCTTGCACTGGTATGTTGTTAGAGTCCTATTTATTCTTTGCTGTGCTATAACAGGATCTCAGTCACTGGCTATTTGTTCAAGGCTGGTGACATAGTGGCATTGCTATTGCATAAGGATGACACTTGAGATTTTTGTGATCTACTCCTGCTTGACAGCATTTGTGATTACTGAGATTTGATGGCTTTATTATGCTACAGAGCCTACTAAAAATGGCAAGGTCTGAGTATAATATTTCTACAACATCTGAAAAGCTTTGTCTTTCACTATGTAGTGATGTGTTCATGAGCACCATGATAGAGGAGTGTCGTCTTAAGTTGATTGGTGAGGACCCTCTTTGCTTGGAAAAGAACATGTATCCATACCAGTACACTCCAACCATTCTATGTACATAATTTTATTTTTATTATTCCATTTTATTGATTTGTTTTGGGGAAGGTTTTTTCCTTCTGGGCTGCTGTGCAATTACTCAGGTTCGGAGACTGTTGCTCAGAAACAAATACAAGTCGTTATATCAAAGTCTCTTGGTTTTGTAGTTGAAGAGTTGGCGTAAAGAAATATTCTGCCCATTTACTCATTAGCAACTAGTGCCAAACAGAAAACCTGGAAAGTCTTCTAAAGCTTTGAAAGTTTTTGTGGTGCTGTGTTGCTGGTAGGGTTTGGGTTTTTTCTCAGGGTTTTTTTTATGGTTTTGTTTGATAGGGTTTTGGTTTTTTTTGGGTTTTTTTTTTTTGGAGGCAATCACCAGTGGAAGACAAACATCAGAATCAGTTGAACTTTTATCCTAGATAAATTAGAAAAGATAAAATAACATCACAGGATAACTTATGCCCAACTCATTGCTAAAAGCAGAGTCTGCTCTGAGGTCAGAGCAGGATGCTCAGGGCTTTACCCAGCCATCCCTCTAAGGGTGGTGAGACTGCGCAGCCTCGCTGGGCAGCCTGTTCTGTAAGCTGTAATCCTAAGTGAGGCTGCCATTGCAAATGTTTCAGCAACTCTTTTATTTTCTCTTTTATTACAAGACTGCTGTTTACATGTAGTTACTCTTACACTGCACCAGCGGCTGTGCATTTGCGAACTCTTATATGTTTTAATAAAGCTCTGTTAACATCATTCTTAATCATGGCTGGGCAATACCAATCAGAAGTGAAGAAAACTTAAAATTTTTCAATGATGCCAAAAGACATATATCAGCCTTTGTGAGTTGGTTGTATTTCTAGCCCTTATTCTATTTATGGCAAAAAGATACTATCCTGTGTAGTTCTGTTACGAGCCTGAACTCTCATCTTTTACAAAGTTAAATTGATATGAAGTTTAAGAATTGATCCTCTGTAGAGCAGCTGAACAAAATTAATGTTAATCAATGGTTTCAGACAAACGTCAGTGCTAAATAGTATAGCTACATTTAATTTTTAATGTGATTTAGACTTACAGATATGGATGGGTCAGAAAAAGGAACCTGAGTGCTTCCTTGCCTGTGAGAAGCTCTTGGTGTTTCTTCATTTGTTAATTTAAGAGAAGATGCTTTATTTATGTGGATTGTTTATTTAAAGGAAAATGAGAAAATGACTTTAGAATGTCATTGAAGCTCAGGGTAAAAACCAAGAACAAAAAACAATACCAGTGCAGTTGTCCTCTAATTGAGAATTATAATTGGAAATTAGGAATTTTGGAGATAGTTCCAGAAATCATTACATTAGAAAAACTAAGTAGATATAAAGTGTCTGAATACCTTCAATTTAATTTCCAGTGGATTTTAGACAAAAAAAAAAAAAAAAAAAAGAAAGATGACTGTGGCAAAGTAAATTTTAGTATTTGTTGAATGTGGGTTAAATTACAATGAGTTTTTTTAACAATGCTGTACTTTGAAAAAAATTATTCCATTTGTCTCCTTATAGCCTCACTTGCAGTCAGAGTTAGGTCTGTTTTTCTTATATAACACATACATATATATGTTTAAAATACAGTAATTGTAACCATAAGTCTGAATTTCCAGCAGTTGCAATTCCCTGGGCTTTTAATATCTCTAACTCCTTACATTTGTTATTATCAGTAAGATTTGATGTAGAAGTTTTGCTTTAACATGTAGCATAGTTTATTATTGAAATGCCCATGGTACCACTAACCTGGCAACTTTGAAGTGTGCTGCCCTTGGTCTATTTGATAACTAGGAGGTATTGTAAAACTATTTATCTGGGAATGGCAGAAACCGTGCTTAGTGCTGCATTGTCCTCGTGCAGTGCTGACCTCCTGGCCCCATCCACAGCAGAGCCAGAGGTAGGATGGATCTGCCTAGCAACGTTAAGAGGGGTCACTCTGCACACCAGCGTGCTGTCTGCTAAGTGTGAGATGCCTGAGCAAAATTGCAGCGCACCCTGGGCTCCCCTTCCCTGATTTATACTTGGCCAGTCCTACAGACTCCTTTTTCCTGTTTCAAACATTGAACGCCTTTATTCCTACCTAACTGCCAGAATCTTGGAATGAAAAGCTTGATTTATATTTTCTGTATTAACCGCATACTGCTTTCTGTGAAAAAAAGCGGAGTGGAGGAAAGGAAAAAGTTTTTTAAAAAAACATTTTAAAAATTATTATAAAAAAAATATTTATTGCAAGGTAGTTACAGATAACTACTTTTCTGCAACTCTAAACATGAATATTCCCAGAATCAAGGTTTTAGGGTGAAATACATATGTTATCTTCTTATTTAATAGCGACAACTTTCTGCTCATCACAAGTGTGTAGTGCCCGAGGTGTTGGAGCACAAACATCAGCCGCTGCTGCTGCTGGTGCCACAGCGTGTTCGCCACTTTGCCATCCCTGCCAGTTCTGCTGGTAGAAGTTAGCTCCTGGGAGGTTTCTCTAGTTTTTGTAATTGAGTTGTTGGTTGTGGAGGTGCTAGGTCTGTGCTCACAGAAAGTTGCATTTCCCGGCTTCCAGGTGCCGGCTGGAGCTCTGTGGGGCCAGGGAGCTGCTGCAGAGTTTTAGAAACCTGGGACAGAAAAGATTTTTTTTTTCCCTGGCTTCAGGAAGGAAGCTGCTGAATCTGCCTCTTTGTGCACTTTTAATGCTACCAGGCATGCCACAAACATTTGTGAGACTTATCCAAGCCTGCTCCTATTAACACGTGTGTCTTCCCATGTGGTACTGCAGCGTATTCTGTGAGTTGGTAGTTTTAAACCGTGTTGGTGCCAAACTACTGTCAGCATACAAAGCCAAAGAGGTTTTGATGTCTGGGTATTTTGTTTAAATAAGGAAATTTCTAAACCTTGCTACCTGTGACCATTAGAAGCTTGGTGTTTTTTCTCACTGCTGCAGTGCTTTCCCCCCTTCTCCTTTGCCCCTGTCTCTGCATCTCCATGTCTCTTATCTTTTGTGCTCTCCCATTTCCCTTTTCACATGGAAATACAACCTTAAAATATTGAAGGCTACTTATTCTTCTCATTCTCTGTTTTCAGTCTTCTGCTAACTTCTTGATCCCCTAATTCTGTCTTTGGGATCTTACTGATTTGTTTTCTGCTTGTACAGTTCTGTTTCTCTCCTCTTTTGCATCGTTCATGTCCTGTCAAAGCTCGTTCCAGAACGCTGACTATCATTGTTGTCCCAACTGTTCCTTTTCCCGACTCCCTGCTCCCATCCCACACAACTGCCCTGTGCTTTCCTGGTTGTCTTCTCACCATGCCACTCCTGTGCTGAGCTGTGGTGGTGCTGGGCTTCCTCAGCTGTGCGGCCGTGCCTTTGGGGGTGGAGAGAGGGAGCAAAGCCCTCAGCTGTGGCCATTCTAGTGAATTTGGATAAATTTAGCATGTGGTAATTTAGCCGTGGTATGTGACAAGAAAGAATAGCTGTCTGTCCCTTGTCTTTAATGATAGGATGTAAAAGGAGTTTGGGTGTAACAACCCTGACAGGAGGATGCACTTCATAGTTTACTTACTGGAGTACCAAAATTGTAGAATCACAGAATGGTTTAGGTTGGAAGGGACATTAAAGATCATCCAGTTCCAACCCCCCTGCCATGGGCAGGGACACCTCCCACTAGCCCAGGTTGCTCAAAGCCTCATCCAGCCTGGCCTTGAACCCCTCCAGGGATGGGGCATCCACAGCTTCCCTGGGCAACCTGTTCCAGTGTCTCACCACCCTCACAGTGAAAAATTTCTTCCTAATATCTAATAGAAATCTACTCTCTTTCAGCTTAAAACCGTTACCCCTCATCCTGTCACTGCACTCCCTGATAGAGAGTCCCTCCCCATCTCTCCTGTAGCCCCCTTTAAGCACTGGAAGGCTGCTAGAAGGTCTCCCTGGAGCCTTCTCTTCTCCAGACTGAACAACCCCAAGGCATACTGGGGTGTTTTGCATTTGTTTATTTTTGTTTGGGTTTGGTTGGTTGGTTGCTTGTTTTGTTTTGTTTGAAGCATTTTATAACGGGGAGTTGGTTAGACAAAAAAAAAGTGAATTTATGATTATTCTGCCTGACTATGCAAATGCTTGTCTCTCAATAATGGGAAGACTAAAGCCTTAAGTTATGCTTGCATGCAAGCTTTGTGTTTTTATTTCATCTCTCAAGTTTCCTTAGAGCCATCACAATCAAATTGTAAATGAGAGTGAAGAATAAGTAATTGTCATATGTTCAAGTGGCCAAATGCTTTTTTTCTGTGACAGAATCAAAATGAAATAGAAATGGCTGGGAACAATTTTTTTTCTAATAGGGAAAAATTTTGAAAGTATGTGCCTGATTTTATAGCGTCTCAGACACTACTTCCAGGATGCTCTGTATTGTGAGATAAGTGAGGACTGAGTGGTAAATTGCCTGAAGTAACATTAATAAACAAAAGCACAGGTAATGCTGAGAGGATCAATGCTAATTTTGCACTTCTCTATGTAACCAGGAATAAGTACTTGCTGGCATAGGTATAAATCCTATCTAAGAATATTTGTGAAGAAAAAGGTTTGGAGGTAACGAAGGAGTATAGCTGGAATGTGAATGTTCAGCACAATTAACACGGGATAAAAGCACACCAGTTCGGTTTTTGGAAGATTTTGCATGGATTTATTTTGCAAGACGGAGTGTGGTGAGTGCGTGGGCAGGGACGTGCCTGGAGCTGTGCCTCCCTGTTTGGCCTCTTCCCTTCAAGGGGATTTCAAACTCAAATGGTCTGAAGCAAAGCAGACAGAAAAATGCAGTTCATACAAGTCATAATAAAAGTGATATACAACAAATAATAGTTGGTTACGAGGGAAGAGTTCAGGGGATTAAACTTATTTAGCCTTCTGTGACAGGTACAAGTTGCTCCCAGGCTGCTGCTCCCTGGGATGGAGGCAGACCGCAGAAGGGAGCACGGCACCTGAGCCCTTGGACCTGGGACAGATGCAGGAAGGCAGAGACTCTCGTGTAGCTGTGGGTAGCTCTTTGGAGGGCTCTTCTTCAAAACCTCTTGCTGCAGGCAGTGCAGATCAGCCTGCTCTGACATCTCCTCTCGCTCCCGTGCATCCCCCGAGGGAAGGCTGCCCTGGCAGCAGTGCTGGCTGGGAGCCTCTCTGGTGTGTGCGGTAAAATACAGAGGAAACAGAGTTTTAAAATTAAACTGCTTGTTAGATCTTAAGTAGTTTTATTATTTTGCTCAAAGAGAGCAAATCTGAATTGTTTACAAGCGCTGTCATGGAATCTAGAGAAAGAGCGAGTTCATGAGGCACACAGGCTAAGCACCTGTGGTTTTATTCTCCCTCTCCTCCTACGCTGTAAGTGCACCTTGAAATGCCATTACCTGCTGTAGCTGAGAACAAGGTAATTTGTAATGTGGAACAGCTAATTTTTCATTGTGGTTCCACTGGGGCATAATGCAAAACAATCTAGTATAGCTACGGTGGTAGAGCAATAACCTGCATTCAGAGCAGGTACCCTGTCAGTTGCTCTGGCCGATAATGAAGCTATTTGCAAAATTACTGCGGGCTTTTAAATATTTTTGACATATTCTACTTTTTGCAAAGTATAGAAGCCTATGCAGGAGGAAAAAGGTTGAGGTTGGGCCATCATGAAAAAATTAAAAAAATGAAAATTTTAGTTAGCTGATGTCTTCCCCAAATCTAGGAGCTTTAATTATGCTAAGGAGCTAATTTGATGAACCAGATAGAGAGAAATGTTTTCAGAGCCAGCTTAGGCACTTTTCAGAGTTCTTGTTGTATTGGTTTTTTTGTTTGTTTGTTTATTTTGTTTTGTTTTTCCCCTAAATTGTAGTGCAGGTGAAAGAGCTGGGAAATGGCAGCTCTTTCAGGCTGGCAGCACCCTGTGATGTATTGGCTTTGAGAAAGATCCGGCTTAGAACAACTTTCAGTAGGACAGCGAGATGCTATATTTCACAAGTGTTGGTGCACAGCTGCTGAATTCAGCTGCCCCATGAATTCTGTTCTGTTGTCTGGATGCTCAGCTTTCAGCTGCAAAAGAGCTTAAAAGTTTAAAAAATAGCTTTGCTTTTTTTTTTTATTTTTTTTTTTTTTTTTTTGAGAATTAGGTCCTAAACTGCTCTGTGTTTCATCTATTGCATTTTGGATCTCTTCCAGGTCACCTAAGTAAGAGGCAGCATGCCCTGTGTCCAGCCAGAGGACTGCTATGGTCATTCTGCTGACGTTCCCTCAGAGGAACAATTTTTTAATTTCTCTTGTTTTACCCAGCTTCTAATTTTCCTGTTACTTGCTGAAATCTGATGTCTTCCAGACTGCTGTTCGGCTGTCAAATTAAGCTAAAATTGGCCAGAAACTTTGGGAGTTACTTGGAGGAGATGTGATAGGCTCTGTGATTGTACAAGCCTGCTTTTGCATACCGTGTCACTAAAACCCACCCCAGCCCCCAAGAAAAAGAACCCCTTAATTTTGCTGCACAGACAGTATTCAAATGTTCCTGCGTGTTTGATCTGCATGTTTGGATTCAGCAAAGTATTACTGTATACAGCAGTATCTATATCATTAATACACTGGTACTCTGCACTGGATTTTTCTTCTTAGCAGAGCAAATTTTGGTGTATTTTATTGGGTTCTTGGAGAATCCCTGAAAGGTGACTGAAATTTTAAATCTCAAATTGCATCATAATTCCTTCCTTGTGAGGCAGTCAGAAAACCCATTCTGCAAAGCTAGATTCTATCTCCTTTCTGTAGATAACAGAAAAAATAATTTTTACTGTGTCATCGCAAGCCTCTTACAAGGCTGCCTGAATTAGCAATTCTGATAATCTTAAGTATCCTTCCTCAACCCCCGTATTTACAAATTATTTACTTATTCAAGGCTTGCCTATCTGAGTCAAAACCAACTTGTCTGTCCTCAAAGAGAAAAGGATTACAGACTCTGTAATCTCCTTTTAATATCAATTCTGTTGTTGTATGGAACAGATTACTATTTTCCTGGCTTTAATCAAGGTTAAATTATTTCTGGTACCATTTGATATGAGAAAGAAACAGAAAGCTCTTAAAAATAATAGTAATAAATGTAAATTCTCATTATAAGTTGCTCTCAAAAATTTAAATTAAAATCATGTAAGTTAGCGTGCCTCGAGTGAGAATCTGTCTCATTAATATTAATCTCCAGACTGTAATGAGAACACTAAGCTACTATGTAATGCTAAAAGGGCACAGGTGTGACAGTCTCAGAGAAGGTGGAAGCCCTAAATCCCTCAGGCTATTAAACTATAAATTGCACTACCTAATTATTAGGCAAATTCTTGCCTGGATATTGAAAGGGATGAGGTTTTTAGTGGTTTGTGAAAAATAAATGCCCACAGAAGACAGTTTATCATACATGGAAAGACATATCACTGAATTTCCCAGTAACAGAAAAATATGATGGAGAGGAGTCTGTGACCCCAATGTTTTATCAATATACCAATTTATACTCCAGGCAGAAGAATTCCATGTAAAGTATTTTTTTTCTTCTTTTTTTCTTCTATGGATTCATGATCTCCTGGACTGCTCTGTTTGTGTCACAGTGATGCTGGGTTGGCAGTGTTGAAACTGCACTGCTCCAAGTTGCAAGCCATTAAAATGAAATGCATCAATTACATGGTGCTTTGGTAAAGGGCACCCATGCCAAGGCAATTACAGGAGAAAGCAGATGCTTATATTTGGGAGGAAAAAAATAAAGATATATTTGCAGTTTACAAACAGTAAACCTTTTTTAGCTAAAATTTTATTTTCTGAGCAGCTTTTTGGGGGTTTTCTCTCTTTCCATCATTGTGTATCAAGGTGTTAAGAAAATGACAGGTTTGAAGCTTAAGTGTGTTCTCCACAGCTCAAGCATCCATCGGTTGGTTTGCAACTGATGCTCAATAAGTAGCGGGATTTAGTCTCAGGAAGGGAAACTCGGTTCACAGTTTCCCTGCTGTGTTCAGGCTTGAAGGGATAAAAGAGAAAACAGAATCTACAGTTGCTTTCCTGGGCAATGTCAATGACAGCAGCCTGGGTGCATGCAGGGAGCGTATTTAATCTGTTTGTGCTCCTAGACTTTGCAGTGATGGCTTCAATATAAATAAATAAAGACTCAGGAGATTTAGTAAGGTGCCGTAGGAAAGCAGTCACGATTTTTCTTTACTAGAAGCCCTATGGTAGAAACATCCATAAACTGTATACTAATGTGTTGTCCACTCCCCTCCAAAATTAAATAAAAATTGAAGGAGGAAAAAACCACTTTTTAGGTGTAAATGTCCTTTCGTTATTCTGTCTGCTAGTGTAGCTGTTGTGTTAATTGATAGTTCCTAATGAGTCCTCTGGTGGTGGACCAGAATTGAGGTGGGAATGTGCTGTGTATGTTAAACCCCCAAATAAAATATGACTCTGTTGTCCTGAAAAGAGATTTATTTACATGGTGAACTGTACAGATGGCTTGTAAAGGAAAATTACTCTTCCTTCCTGAAAAACCACTTGATAAATCACAGGCTTCACTTTGTGTGTGCTTCTCTTAGTGTCTAGAAAATCCAAAAGTTATGCAAATATGTAGTATTGCAATCACATTAAACACCTGGAAAAACATAATAAGTACTCTTAACAATTACCTTAATATGCACTTTTTTTGATTCGTAACATTTGTTGAAAAACTCATGAAGTCCTAGGCAATGTTTTTTAATTGGAAATTAGAAGTTTTCTATGTATTATGCAGTTAATGAATGTTGCATCTTTTGTAATTGACAGAACCAACCTTTTTGAGTGCTTTACTAAATGCAACATGTTAATCTATTGCTTATTACTTTTTTCCATAATAGGCAATGGTAACACACAAAAAAGGCAATCCCTAGGTTTATTGCTACTTAAAACTGGGCTTGAGTTTGATTTACATGTGGTGAACTGTTTGGACATTCATGCTGGATTTCTGCAATCTCAAAGAGACTGTGTTGGTATCAGCATGTCGGCTATGGCTGCCTCCTCTGTCCTTATTTTGCCATTGCTCTTTGGCTGATTTTACCAGATTTGTTAGGAAGCTTTTTTAATCTTTCCATGTTGCTGCCTGCTTCTCCAGGAGTTTTTAAAACCATTGGTGAGTGCTGAATGAGCCTGGCAGGAGGACGGAGGTCTCACAGTTATCGTGTTTGCATGAGCTTCCTCAGCAGTGATAGCGTGGTGGGGGGTGCCCAGCAGAGGAAAAGGCTGTGGTGCAGAGTGCCTGTGACACCAGAGATGCCAGTGCATCCATGTGGGCGAGGGCCTCAGCACCAGCCTTGGGCTGCCCAGCCTCTGAGAGCTGGGACAGATCTTGCGGGTGGGTCATCTCCTTGTTCAGTCCAGCCAGTCTGCGTGGAGCAATACCTTTGTTCGCATGAGTCTTTCTCATGAAATAAAGACCTGCTGCAGTAAACCCAGTAGTTTAACTGCAGCAGATCTTTATTTCATGCTGTGATGAATCTTTTTTGATGATGTGGTGATCTCTGTTTCATGATGTGAAACCACCAGTGGTTTAACTGCTGGTCTTGTCCTTTGCTGTTCTGAAATGGGAGTAAACTGTAGCAGGTGTAGACAAGGTAGATCATACAGCATCCACACTTGACCCTTGCTAGAGGGGCTGCATGACTTTGGTGATCCTTGTGGAAACAGCAAATATGGGCATGTTCTGCACCTTGCATTCCTGTCTTTTCATTGCAACTGCAGTCCAATTAAGTTTTTGGTATCCAAAGGTACATGCTCCAAGATAGAAAACAGCACCAAATCTCATTATTACTTGTTGAAATTAATGTATTTTTCTTCTGTTGTAAATATTTCATCTTAATAACTTTGCCAACAGATTACTGGTTGCATTTGGGGGAAAAAAAGAAGAATGAATCCTCAAGAGAGTAATACCTGATTGTTTGTTAAGGAAAAAAGCTTTAATACTTGTTAATTGCATGCTTAGAGTCTCCTATTATTAGCATAGCGGGTTAAAGACAAGTCTTTCCCTTTAAACATTGCAGGAAAAATATCATATGATTTTACTTGCTTTTCACATAAAAAGCAATCAGTCAAACAAACCACTCACTTTTACTGAGAACAATGCAATTTCACATTGAAAGAAGGTGCATAATGAGACAGTGTTGAAGGCAATGTTAAAATTTGAAAACAACAATCCAAAAAAATGTTGTGGCTCTACTTACCCTGGAGTACAGCTGCTAGGGTGTATGAACAGTGAGGCAAAATGTTAATAACGTGTCAGTAGTTTATATCTCATGTTGTAGGTCAAGATGCTGTGTGTGCATGCCTGCAGCGCGGTGAGCTGTGCAGTGTCGTGCAGGGCTGTTAGCTTGGATGGAGGAGCTGGATGGCCGGCTGGTGCCGGCCAGAGAAGGTTTAGGGGGGATCTTATCAATGTGTATAAATACCTGATGGGAGGAAATGAAGAAGAGGGAGACATATTCTTCTCAGCAGTGCCCACTGACAGGGCAAGAGGCAAAGGGACAAACAGAAAACCATGAAATTCCATCTGAACACAGGAAAAAACTTTTTAACTGTAGAATCATAGAATCATAGAATGACC
>NW_010101786.1:0-1185 GCF_000699245.1 Pterocles gutturalis
GCCTTGGGCTCCTTTCTCCTGCTGCTTCCCTCGATGGCCGGGTTTGTGTCCGCGGTTGCAGTTTGCAGGGCGAATGGCTCGAAGGCTGGAGCTGCTCTGCCTTTCCGGCTGGGGGCTGACCCGGCCACAGAGCGCGTAAAAAGGCTGCGAGCAGTGAGGGCACAAACCACATACAAACAAACCCGGGGAAACACACACCAAAGCGATTTCTGTGTGCCCACTGCCAGCACCGACCTGCTCTCGGCCCCCCAGCCCATGCCCCCGCCGCCCTGCGCGCGCTAGCCATGCATGCCGGAGAAGTGATGACAGTCCATCAAGGTTTTGGTGCTTGACTAACGTGCAAATAATGTGGCAGTGTAAATAATAATAAACTGTAAACAACCCAGCATTATTTATTTGCCCATGAAAGCCAGCGCCCAACAAGTATCGGTTAAGCTTTAAACGCCTGTAATAAAATTCTAATTTTTCACATAATGTCTTTTCTAATAGGGGACGTTGCACTAAACCAGCCCGATATGTGTGTCTACCGGCGTGGGAGAAAGAAGCGAGTGCCGTACACAAAACTGCAGCTTAAAGAACTCGAGAATGAATATGCCATTAACAAGTTCATTAACAAGGACAAGAGACGAAGGATATCCGCAGCCACAAACCTGTCTGAGAGACAAGTTACCATTTGGTTTCAGAACAGGAGGGTGAAGGATAAGAAAATAGTCTCCAAACTGAAAGACAGTGTATCTTGATCTATCAGTTGCGGACAGTGATGGATATATAAACTCAATTTACGACCAGCTAAAGGCTTTTGGAAAGACTTGAATATATATTTAATTTTTTTTTCTCCTTCCAGCGGTGGCAAAATTTCGGGAATTGTTTTCCATGAAAGTCAGCATTTTTCTCTCAATGGAAGGGAGTGCTGACAAACCTTGAATTATAGTTCTGTTTCTTCCTTTTGAAAATAATAATAATATTAATATTAATTATATTTTCTGTTCTTCCCTCTAGGCCAGTATAAACGAATTTAAATATGTTGGACGGTTACAGTTATAACTTTCTTAAATGCTTAATTCTTTGGGGGGTTTTCTGTAATATTTTTTTTCTCTGAACAACAGCCAGTGCCAAAAAGTGTCAGTTTCGATTTGGTATCGTAAACTTCAAAACACGCCGAGCGAAAAAAAAAAAAAAAAAAAA
>NW_010101786.1:1541-2564 GCF_000699245.1 Pterocles gutturalis
GGACGCGGGTCGGGGCCCCACGGGGGCACAAGGCTTTCGGCGGGACGGACGGGCCGGCTCGTCCTGCGGCCGGGGGAGAGGTGCCGCTACAGAGGTGTGTATAAACCTGCGCAGAGCTTGTGTAAAATGCCTGCTCTATCCTGTTTGTCCGGACAAGCACAAGACTCTTCTCCCTCCTCCCACCACGGCGTTTAAAAAAAGCAGCCTCCTGGTCGGAGAAGTGAAGTTCACCGCTAACTTTTAATTTACAAAAATAAACGGGTGTTAATGACAGAAGCAATAAATAAGGAATTTCAAAAGATGCCATAATTTATATAGGCCGAAAGGCTAGGATTTTGTTGATTTTTTTTTTTTGTTATTTTAAACCTAGTGTGCATGTTATGATAAACACAGGGTGATCAGACACGCTAGTCAACTACTAGGAGAGAGAAAGCGATATCCTCTCTGTTAATGTGCCTCGTCTAATTACTAAAATGTGTGTGTGTTCCGAACTAGTATTATTTATTATAATATACTATTGCTCTAAACACTTTGATTAACAGTGTATGTGGGTAAGACGTACGGTAAGACTATTTCTCCATAAACCATGTCTTTTTCTTTTATTGTCTTAAAGTCTGCTTTTACTTTGTGTTGGAAATATGGGCTGAACTTCGAAGCTGTTATAACGATGTTACCAAACTGTTCCTGAACCGTCTTTAATAAAACCATTTCTTTTCGTTGTATACAAAAAGAGAGGAAGAAATTGGCCTTCTTTTTGCAGCAGGGCGTTTCGCGGACTCCAGCTTGCCTGGAATCTTCTTAGGGCCACTTTTAGGAAGCAGTTCTTGGGAAAAGAGAGGTAGATACAATGCGAGGCTCGTTAAATGAGGGAAAGGCGTATCGGAGAGCGTCTTGCAGCTGGGGAGATTTTTTTGAGAAATAAATGCTGCCAGGGAGAAGTACCCGGGGTTGGAGGCAGGGGAGAGTCTGTCTTTCTCCTCTCCCTCCGAAGCCCGGCTTGGCCTGATGTATGCCCGCCGGCCA
>NW_010101787.1:0-5886 GCF_000699245.1 Pterocles gutturalis
AATATAATAATATTATAACTTATTAAAAACTGTATAATTTATGTAATTACTTTCAGCATATAAACAGGCTTCTAGGCAAGCCTTGATTTTACCTCTGCTCAACAACTCTTTTTATTTTTTTTCTTTTTCTTATTACATCTTTCACTTTCTTCAGCTCTTCCTCTCTTCACATCACATCTTACTCACATAAATACTTGGGTTCCAAGCCATCGCTTTGTATTAAGGTGTGTCGTATCAAATTGTTACATTAAATCGTGTTGCCAGGTACAGAAAAATCAATGCCTTTACAGACCAGATCAGACTCCCATAAAAAACACCTCTACAGCCAAACTTGTCAAAGATCAATATTTGCTTTCAGATTTCTTTCAGCAACTGAAAAGGTGTCTAAGTGTGGCATTAGAGAGAATTAAAATGACAACATGTGCTTGGTATACAATAGCAAGGTGTTTTAAACTCCCTTACTTGGAGCCTTCCAATTTGCTTGCACCCATTTACATCAAATCTCTCTTGGGCTGACATAATTATTGGCTCTAAGACTTGAACATTGACATGGAAACTCAGAACTGCCAGAATCAATAATGACTGGCATAATATCCCAAGGGAAACCAAATGAAAAAAAGTATTTGTTAACTTTCCATCACTAAGTCAGGTCACCACTATGGCACATGTGGGTAGCAAGTCTAGACCAAAGTATTAATCACGATCTTCTAAACACATCATACTGCTCAGCTTTAAGAGTCACAGCATTTTCTGATTTGAGAACTATAAAAGAAAATAAGAAGGAGAGAAAAAAGGGAAGGATTTGTAGAATGAGAGAAAAGGAATCTAGAGCACAAGTTCTATTTTGTCTATAGTTCTTCAAAGAAGGATGTGTGTCTCTTTTTCTCATTGTATGCACTTCCATGGCAGCAAAGGTAACAGAATCTGTAAGTGTTCCTGTGATGTGAAGAAGTCCAAGTAAAATCAGAAAAACCCTTTCCAGAGGGATTTTTGCCCCATTTAGCCTGCTCAAAATAAATTAAGTCAATGGATTTCACCAACCTTTTTATCTCCCTTCTCTTCTGGTCTCCCTTCTTTTCCCTCAGTATAAGACATGAAGTAGGTGTGGGATTAATAGTAGGAAAAGAATAATTAAGATTAACCAACCTTTTCTCCATTGCTAATTGTACAAGCATTCCTAATGAGTTGAAACAAAAACAAAAAAAAAATTGACCAAGTGCTCCATTTAAAACACATTCTTTGTCACTTCTGCTCATGAACTGCTGTCGACTCTAAATCTGGGCAAAAATAAAGGTAGCACTGAAGAACCAGAGTGTCTAATGCCCATGTCCCACAGAAAAGGCTTGAGGAAGGATTGTCCAAAGGGATCTATCAGGAGAATTAAGGAGATAACATCCAAGTAAGAAGAACAGGAAAGAGGTCAGGCAAATACCATGAATAACATGTAAAGGTCAGTGGGAGAACAGAGAAGTAAAATTATGTCTAGAGAGAAATAAAAGTTAAAAAAAAATTAAAGGATAGTAAACTGAGAGAAGAAATGGAAGGAAAATAAGAGTAGTGAGAAAACTTAAAAACTGAAAGAGGAAGAAAAACTGTTTTAGTAAAAGTGTGTTACACAAGAGAGCTGACACAATACTGCCTCCAGGTTCAAAAAGTTGAAACCATTGAAAAGTTGAAAATAGTGGGCTTGTGTGGTAATTTCTTTATAGAATTCCTTCTCTGGCTGCCACATCAAGTCTACCCTTTTCTGTTGCTACCTCTTTTGCCTGTCATGTCATTCATTGGATCTGTATCTACTGACTATGTGTGACCCTGTGAAACTGCTGTACCTTTGCATAGTGTAACACTGTCTAACACAGTAACCCGAACACTGACTAACAGCAACCCTGGGAAATGTGTTTGGATGAGACTAACAGAAGGGCAGGCTTCCAAAACGGGGCAGAAGAAGGCTGTGGTCCATTAACCTGTGCACAGAAGAAAGAGATATGCAGGAGAACAGGACCAGCAGAGGGCAAAGCTTTCTGTAAGCTATTTTGAGCAACCCTTTAAGGAACTAGATGTCATTTTAGTAAAAAATTGTACGTAAATGGCCTCTGAGGATGTTCAGTGTCACCTGAGGAGTCATCAACAAACAAGTGTCAGAATGAGAGTAATCTCTCTGTAGATATGGTGGACTAGATAAATCATTGTCGCAGCAAAGACTTGATTGCATTTGAGTCCAAACAACAGGAAATAGGGTGCATAAGGAAATCACAGGATTTCAACAGAAACATTAGCATAGTGAACAGCACACAGCTACCTTTCAGAACTGTTCCAAGTATAGTTGATCCAGTACTAAGCAGAGGAATGAACAAATGACTCCTTGCAGTCCCTTTGTTCAGCCCTGGAGGTTAGGCACAGCAACATAAGGTTTATTTGCCCATGTTCCTTTCTCCTCTCAGTGCTGCTTCAGCTACAGTTCACTTTACTTACTTTGCTTTTGTTTTAGTCATAGTGGGAGGCTGAGCTTGTATGAGTTTCTCAGAGCATGCTTAGCATAATTAAACAATTTTGCCCTAGGAACATGAGCGCTTTTCTGTTTTTGCAGATGGGTAGCTATTTAAATTACTTTATTAAATAACATATTGTAGTAGATTCATTAATTTGTCTTTTAACTAGTTTCCTTTAAGAAGAAACTTTGGATCTTGGTATTCTGACTTAATGTATTGTTTTTCCCTCTTGGTACACACAGCTTCTAATAACCTGCCCTACTCGTTAACAATGCTTGCCAGTGAGTTTCTGATCCTCTGCCATGCTCCCTTACTTGACAAAGAGTTCAGAAGATTTTCCTTGAATAAAACTTTGTATTCCATCTGTAACTTGGGCATTTTTTCTGAACATAAATACATTGCGGTGACTAAATTTCTGAGCATGGAATCTCAGTATTTATTTTTATTACTCAAATTGTATTCCACTCATATTTTCTCTCTAATTTAGAATCCTTGACCTTTGCTCTGGTAAAGTGATTGGATCATCATCATATGATCCTACTTTTCTCTTTCAAGTGCCTCTGTAATCTCTGCTTGTGAGAGGCAAGGTGGAAAGGAAATACAGATATTCAAAATACAAGAGGAGTGCATGACTGCTCCAGCAGTGTCTGATTTGATCTGTCTCTGTAGGTACCTCTTTTCTTCTCTTTCTGTGGAGACATAGTGGAAGAGGAGATGAAGTGAAGGAAACGAACAAAATAAATTCAGCAAGATGAAAGCATCAAGAAGATGTTACAAACCTGCAGTGCATAGAAGTCCTCCTCCTACTCCCAAAACCCTTCCCACCTGCATTATTTAGAGCACACACTGAATAAAGAACACACTCCACAAACCCAATGTAAGCACAAGCATAAAAAGCGTTTAAGTAAAATTGTTGTGTTGCCAAAACTAGACAGCTCAGAAACATGCTGCAATATAAAGATTCAAACACTGTAGGATAGGCTGAGGACCTGTGGTTTATTTTAATCTAGCCCTGTAATTGTGTTTTAATACAGTTTTTTAGTATAGAGTAAGAAACACAGCTGAAATACATGATAAACTAAGTCATTGAGCATGTTCATTGTTGTAAGTAAAGCAGACATGCCAGATGTTCAGAGATTACTGGTGTGAGCATAGAGGGAAAAGTCAACACAGAAAAATCTAGCTACATGTTTTGTCTTTGGAGATGATCAAAAAGAGCTTTCCCTTCCACTGATTGAAAGGCTCTTTGGTATCAGCTAGAATGACTGGCTAGCACTAATACAATTCTCTGGAGCAGCTCATCTTGAACCATATACAACAGATAAAAAGACAGCAAAATGCAGTTCTGCAAGCACTGTCGTGTTGTTAAATTACATGTAATTTGGGTGACACTTTTGTTCCTTTTTGCTTTTCACTAGCACCGGAGCTGTGAAGCCAAGAGCCATGGTTTGCAAATGCATTAGATAGAAACCTTTCTCCTACTCACTAAATGAATCTTCAGTTTGTTGTATACTGCAATCTGTGCCTTGCCACTTTACTCACATTAGGACATCTCTTTCATTCAACTGTCTATTTTGGTTGCACATAGATAAATGTTACTATCATGCTCACATTAACACATATGAAACAATAGCCTGGGGAGAATTTTACCCTGACCTTTTCTTCTTTTTCATGCTAACATACATTGCCTAACCCCTTCATTTCTCTCTCTGCTTACAGTTCCCTGAGCTTATTTTTTACCCTATCTGCTGAGTGCATAGCTTCTGATTGTTTTTCTGGTCACAGAATAATTCCTTTCTACAGCAATTAATGGAATGGAACAACCTGTCTGTCATAATATAGATACCCCAGAAGAAAACAGGGGCTCCCACTTCAGTCCTCTGTAAGAAACCGCTCACTTCTTTGTCCATTGAACCTTCCTCTGAGTCCAGCAGCTCAGCCTCCACCTTCACTAGCCCGGTCCCTTTTAAACACACATAACAAAACCTGTATATCAATAATTTCCTATTATACACACCAGCATGGGTCTTAGTTCTCATCTGTGTTTATGAACACAGTGGACATCTCTTCTGTCTTCCTGATCCTTCATTTCACAACTCCCAGAAAAACAGGCACAGTTCAGCCTCCCTTGACACATTTACCTTCAGCTAATCGAAGTAAGGAATCTTACCTATACTTCTGAATCAATTCATTTGAATGGCAAATTCACAGTTCTGGCAGGTAAAATCAAAATAAAACTGAATGATCAGAGTACATTTCCCGACAGTGGCAGCTCCTAGAATTTTTGTAGGGCCTCATGCAGCCTTTCTTAGAAATGCTTGTTCTGCTTGGATGTTGTGAAATCAATAGCTGACTTAATTGTCAAAAAAAGGAATTTAGAGAAGAAAAGGGTGGAAGAAGAGATCCAGCAGCTTAAGAGGCTGAATGGAGGTAAGAAATTGTTTAAAACAGAGTAGGCAGACTGGTTAAAGGAAACCAAACTAATGAGGAGAAAATGGTAGGATGAATATGATAAAAGGGAGAAGAAAATAAAAAAGAAGAAAGAAAACATTAGTTCAGGAATGTGTTAAAAGCTCATAACAGTGAGTTTTATTTGATATGACTAGTTCATGAAAGGATTTGAAGAGCAGGCAACATGGCCAGGATGTGGTGAGAAAGTCAGAGAAAATTTTTTTTACTCACCATATTTTGGCAGTATAGCACAGAAAATACAAGGTGGGAAATGTGGAGAGAAGTCATAAAAGTGAGAAGACAACAAAGGAAAAGAAAAGACATTTTACCAAAATAGTGTGCCATAATCAATGGATTGACTTCCCGACCCTTTGAGCAGGGTAGGCAGGTAAGTGACCCTGAGATTGTGCACTAAGGGCTTGAAAAACCTGTTCTGTTGAACATTTCCTTTTGTGAAAATTCCTCAGCTGCACACAATACTGGCATCACTTCTTTTGGTGAAGCTACGGCTGAAGAGTTTGATTAACAATACTAGAAGAGGAAAATCTTCAAACAAAAGAATTAAGATGAATGTAAGTGGAAGAAAAGAATTCGCTTTCTAATTAGCTTACTGCGTGTCTTATTTAGCCTTTCTATTGTTCACTGAAAAGTCTAGTCTTTCGTATTTTTCGGAGCAGGTCAGGACAGTGTTCCCTCCTTATACATTTAATTAAATTGAGAAATATAAACAAGCTTGAAAATGGGAACATCTGATTCTAGATAAGAGGTCTAAGATTAGTTTGGATAAGAAGCTGCACTTTTAGCACCTTCCCAAACCTCTACACATCAGATCTATCTCAGCTGAATTACATGGAGGAGTAATGTAATTGATATAACTTGCTACATATTTGCATGTAGCCTAGATACATGGCTTCAGCCAAAAATCATAGAATCATAGAATCATAGA
>NW_010101788.1:0-725 GCF_000699245.1 Pterocles gutturalis
CCCCTCCCCAGGCTGAGGAGATGATCAGCGAGATCCGGGCGGCCTTCGAGGTGTCCCTGGACCAGCTGGACTGGATGGACGAGAAAACCCGTCAGGCTGCGAAGGAAAAGGTGGCCCCGCAGAGGGCAGCGGGTGGGAGATGCTCTCCCCCAGCCCTGGAAGCCCCCCCCACCCAATCTCACCTCTGGGGCTTCTCCCCATGCAGGCAGATGCCATCTACGACATGATTGGCTTCCCTGACTTCATCCTGGACAACAAAGAGCTGGACGATGTCTACGATGGGGTATGGGGGCACCTGGTGGGACTATGTCCCTATTTGGGGAACCCATTTGGGACGGAGAGTTACACGGAGCCACCCTGGTACCGAGCACAACCCTGACAGGGTGGGGAGAACAGCCCCCAGTGGCCCTCTCCTCATCCCTCCTCTTCCTTGCCAGTACGAGGTCTCGGAGGACTCCTTCTTCCAGAACATGCTCAACTTCTACAACTTCTCCGCCAAAGTGATGGCCGACCAGCTCCGGAAACCCCCCAACCGTGACCAGTAAGGGGGGCTGAGCTCGGGGAGGGCTGAGGGTGTGACATCAGCATGGTGTCACCGCACTGTCCCTACCATGGCCTGCGTGACACTGGTTCACTGGGGGGAAGGTCCCCCCATGGGGTGGGCACAGCGTTGTAGGTCACCCATGGTGGCTCTGGCTTGTCCCCGGGATGGCTGCAGAGTCCCT
>NW_010101789.1:0-10523 GCF_000699245.1 Pterocles gutturalis
CCTGGGGGTCCCCGCCGGAATGGGGAGCCCCGCCATAGGCGACGCTAACTGCTGCGGCCGTGGCTTCCGCTGAGTCTAAATGGCCGTAAATTCTCTTCATCTTTGATTACTTTTGCTGCTCTCTCTGGTGCAAGGGAAACATCGTCCCGAAAAGGGCCATCTGGCTCCCCAGTTTCCCCGTGCTAATGAAAGTTTATTTTCCTCCCTTGTGGAAGTAGCTCGACTTCATAAAGCGCAGCTCATGCTTTTCCCTGGGTCAGGCTAGTAAACAGGAGTTTAAAAATGTGAACATAAAGGTGCCATTTAAGGTTTGCCAATCCACTGCAGTTGCAGCTGCCTCTTCCTACAGACGCGTTTCAATCTCTTTAACAAATAACGGATTTGCCTCTGAGGGAGCCAAGATTTATCTTTTTTTTTTCCATCTATATCATCTGGTAATGAAGCTCGTTGTAGCTCAGCTTTGGAAGTTGTGTGGTGTTTGTTAGATAAACACAGATGCACAAAAGTTGACAGACTAAAGTAATAAATTTAAAAATAGAAAGGAATATTTCGGATCCAAGAACTTTCTGCCTTGCATGCCTCAGTTTTGCTCTTTAGAAGTGTGTCGTTTCCATTGCCAACTGCATGTCCATGGGGTAAGGATAACTTTAATACAAAATAATTTTGCCATTAGGAAACTTATCGGGGTTCGGTACAAGAACATTTTTTTAGACGAATTTTAAAGAAAAGCCTCAAAGAAAATAAGATTTGGAAATGGGAAAAAACCAGAGATCTTGTATTGTCATTTTTTTTGCTTGCCCTTTTAACTCCAAACCCTCCTGCAGTATGAACGGGGGCTCAGTCCAGCACCACTTTCGCCCCTGAGTGACTCTCATTTATGAGCAGTCCTCTTGGCTTCCCCTATTTACCTTTACTTACAGGAAGAGAGCCTGCTGGTGTCTCTGTTTTCCCTCTGTCTCCACATATGAATATTGTGGTTGGATCTTTTAAAATAATAATTATATTGGTCATGAATTTTCCTGTGCACAAAGTGGTATTTTAGCTCTGTTCTGAAGTGGTGTGTCTTCTGGGTAATCACAGAGGGAGCTGCCTCCATCTACAAAAATCCGTAGAGAGACAGTATACCAGGGCAGTAGATGCTGAACTAATGGCAAGGGGCAAACCAGAAAGGATGAAGAATTTAAGACGTGGCCCCTGAGGTTGCGTGGGGGGTCACCATGCCCAGCTCCCTGCTGCAGACCTCCTCCTCTGTCAGAGGTGATGGTGAGGTAACGTCACCTCGGCTGCCCTGGGTCACAGTCACACCCAGTGCAAACCCGGGATGGGAATGCCATCAAGCCTCGCAGCACAGAGGTGTCCAAGAGGGCCCTCAACATTCAGCCTGCAGCAGGCATGGGGGGCTTCGGTCGCCCAGTGTGACCAAGTGGGTGCAGCGTGCAGCTCTGCCACCTGTGAGGCGACGGTGATGTGGCCATGGTCCTCCTGAGACGTCATGGGCTACCGTCCTGAGTCCTTGAGGCCTAAAAAGTCGCTAGCCTGAGAGAAGGAGGGAGGAAACTGCAGCACCGAGTTTTGCTTGTTTACTGGGTGCGATTTATTCTTTTGTGTTGTTGTGCAAACTGCAGTCCCACCCTTCCCATGAGGCTGGTGGAGGAGGTTTCTGGAAAGGGATACTGGCTTTGTTGCATCACGTTTCTTGCTAGAAATTTTGAGGGCAATTTCTCTTGGTCTTGCCAGCTGTGCTGTCCCCTCAGCCAGTGTCACCCTCCCAGCACAGCTGTGTTGCAGCTGGACTTGGAAAACTGCTGACTAGTTATTTTTCCCCAGCATCATTCAGCAGAGCATGGATCCCTTTTGCCCTGAAACCATTCCTGTTCTAAAAATTGAACACAGGGCATGTGCAGAATAGCTGGGAGCTGGTGTTTTATTTGGCAGGAGAGGAAAAGCGTGGGAACTCCCCACATCCCTGCCCACTTCCCGTCTACCGCCTGTTCCTAATTCCTTTTCTGGCCAGAGGATGTTGCTGCAGACCAGAGCAAGGCTGGGCGTGCTTTGCCTGGGAAGCAGCTGGGGCTACATGTCCTGTTTGGTACCTACTGACACGTTAGATAAACTAAATCGGTTTTCTCAGCGGTAGCTCTGGCTGTGGGTTCATGAGAGGCTGTTTTTGGCAGCGATGACTGGCTTAGCCACCCACAGCATTTGCTGGCGTCGCTGGAGGGTGCTGCCCTTCTGCTCTACCAACTCAGACATCTGCAGCCCTGCTGCAAACCCCATCTGCAATGTGCTCTGGCTGATATCACCTCCCTCCCCTCCCATGAGGCGGATTTTCATTTCAGCTCAGACTGGTCCCCTGGTCCCGTTCACAGGGTGTTTATGAAGAGTGTTTTGGGAGCAGCAGCGACAGGGAAGGAGGCACTGGCTTACCTCCTGCAGAAAAGCCACACTATGAAACCACATCCCAGCAGAGCAGTGCTGGCAGGGGACCACGCTGCTCCCCTATAGACACTTTAGTTGGCTCAGTGACTCTCTAGGCTCCCATGTACATGGTGGGAGCACTCAGGGTCTGTGTCTCTACTCTGCTGTATCTCAGGGCTTTATCTGTACTGGTAAATTCTACCATAGCCGCTGCCTGCCATCGGACCATGATGGTCTGCCCTGCTGAGCTGGCACGGTTTTGGCCAGGACCAACTTGCAGTCTCCCAAATAGTGTTTGGGCATGGTTCGGGGGCCAGCACGGGGACTGTCCCCAAGAGGCAGCTTGAATTTGGCCACACAGTTTTGGAGACGGTGTGATTTTAATAGTCAAGACTGTAGCTGAGTGGTTTCAATGCAGCTCAGGGGCAGCCCAGAGCCCCCAGATGTGCACAGCTCCAGATCGCCCACGGTTCCCAGGGAGGGAGCAGGGACAGGGGGGAAGAGGGCTGGCAGGACCAGTGAGGAACACCAGCCATAGCTTCCACTGGGTTGGGGGGAGTGGGAGGCTGCACCCCGGGACTGCTGGTTCACATTCTCCACTCCACCTAACATAAAGGACAACTGAACTGTGTATGCAATGGCTGTCAAACCACTCCACCTCACATCTCCTTACGTTAAATTAAACCCAAGTACATGCTGGCTGAGCTTAACATCAAACCTTTGAACTTGAAGGGGGCGATGCGGGGCTTTGTAGCACAACAGAATGAGATGTCCACACTGGGAACAGGGTGGAAAACAAGGAGACACGCTGCAGTCTGGATGAGTAATAAAAAGATGACTGCAAGCTGCAGAAAGGAGAAGCTGACTTCATTTATCTCTCAACAGGGCACAGGCCAAGCAGGCCAGCAATTACCCATTTAGCTGCAGGACAGGAACCCATAATATTAAAGTGTCGTGATGTGCGCATCATCTTAACCCACATAAAGGGCTAGTGGTAATTATCTGCTGAATTTGCAACATATACATTGCAGCAATCCCAAACTGGCTGGGTGGGGTCAGTTTTTATTATGTCTCACTGCCTGCACAGCCCCTGCTCCGCATCCTGCCCAGCACACGGTGTCACTCGGGCATCGCAGAGCCATGCGTCATTTGCCCGGATGAATAGGGAGCAGCTTCCAAAGTGGCTCTGGTGGTGGTGGAAGGGCAAAGGCTGGAGGTGCCTTTTATTTTCACTCCCCCCTCATTTTTTCCTGATGCATCAGATTAAATGTCAGTGCAGATCTACCTGCACCAATGCCGGATTCTCTTAGGAAATAAGAGTAGGTGCTGACAGATCCCTGGGAGAAAGTGGGAGCTGATTTTGCACAGAGAAGCAGATTTTGCTAACCAGAACTGCTCTGTTCCAATGACTAATTAATTCTGTCTTCCACCCACACAACACGTACAGCTCGTAATATGGAGGAGTCAGCCACAAGGGAAGAAAAAAGACAACCTCCTGTACAATTCAAACCTCTCCCTAAACTGATCCAAACCCATCCTTTGCCCAGAAGTGCGGGAAGCTGGGTTCTTGCTGTGGGAAGAGCAGCATCCATCAAAGCGCTCCTGAAGAACTGTATTCCCCTTGCCGCCGAGGATGAATGATGTTCTTCAGCTGGTGGAAGGAAACCAGGGTGGGAGCAGTAGCCCGATGGGTGATGGTGAGGATGAGGGGCTGTGTTGGGGGTGCACTCCCAGGAGAGTCAGCCCTTGGAGCCCAGCATGGCATCCTTCTGGCACTGCCACTGGCTCTTGTCACTTATGCGAGATTGCCAAGAAATTATGCTAAATAACCAGGAGGGAACTCTGTTCCCTCACCGACAGCTTTCTCACATAGCCTTGTCTCCACTTGGACCTAGGAGCTGTTTCTAGAACAGTTCAGGCTCTTCCAGAGAAAACAAAGTGTTGCCAAAGAGCGGAGGCTCATCTGAAAGGAAGTGGAGTCCCTTTTGACAGCTATCAAAAGACGTTACGAGTCTTTCAGAGAGATTTAGTTTGTCATTTTAAGTAAACAGCTAGAACATGAAAGACTGTGGATAGCAGACACCTTTCCCAGCTCCAGAAATGGAAGCTACTTAGGACTCACCTGGAGAGGTGTTGACCCAGTGCCAGGTGAGAGGTATCTTTGCTGCAGCCTCACGTCACCTGCTTAAGCATGAGAGACAAAGGTGACCATGGCACCACAAAGCCCACCCAAGAAGCAGGGAGGAACTGAACAGTTTGCTGCCAAGCACCTATCTACCTAGCAGAGTCTGAGACCCCTGTCCCTCTGCATGTGAAGGAGCCAAGGAAGGACTGCAGTGGAAACATCTCTCAAATTAAAATCAGGTGCCATGCAATAACAGCAGACACCCAGGTGGACATCCCTATCCACACTGATGGAACAACCTTTCATTTCTATTTCCTGGAAGCCAAGTCCTCACTTTGGTTCTGTATGTTACCTCTTTAACATCTGTTGGTGCCATAATGAAACTGAGGGTAACTTGTATGCAGGAGGCCCACCAGCTTCAGGACTTCAGCTCGCTCAGAAAAAATAACAGCAAGCCAAAATGGGTCTAGTGTTGTGCAAAGCCACAGCCCTTGTCCCTGTCCCCCTCCCCCCACCCTTTTCCCCAAGAGTGCAGTGAAGAAGTGGAAAAAGATGAAAGTTATGTTCTTCTCAGTAGCATCTGGCTGCAGAGGGTTCATTTTATCACTCGTCCAACTGGGGGCTCAGACAGACACAGGATCCCATCATCTTCCCATTTTAAATGCCGTTAGGTTTGGCTTTGGTTGCTTGCCTTGTGTCCCGTTGGAAACCTGTGGGCTTCCAGCATAGGGAAGGTGGATGTTTCACTCCAGGTGGGTCATTGCCTGGAAGCAGCTTTGTCAGGTGAAAAGAATGGTCCGTGTTGCCATGACTTCCTTCCTTAGCAGTTATTTTCATACTGCTACCTGTCAGCCGGCAGGGCAGTGCGCATTCATGGGAAAACAGGGAGGTTTAATGAATTAACATTTGGTGATTTTGGTTCCATGGCCTGCAGCCACCCAGGTGCCCTGAACACTGAAAACAGAGCTAGCAGAAGGGTGGTTAGTAAAGGGGACTCTTGTACCTGTATTGTCTCCACAGAGGTTGTTTGGGGGTTTAAACCAGGGGAGACATGGCCTACTATAGACAGAGATAAGTTTCATAGAAATAAAAAATTGTTTGGATTGGAAGGGGCCTTTAAAGATCGAGTTCCAACCCCCCTGCCATGGGCAGGGACACCCTCCACTAGCCCAGGTTGCTCAAAGCCTCATCCAGCCTGGCCTTGAACACCCCCAGGGATGGGGCATCCACAGCTTCTCTGGGCAACCTGTTCCAGTGCCTCACCACCCTACAGTAAAAAATTTCTTCCTTATGTCCAATCCTAAGCTACCCTCTTTCAGCTTATACCCATTAGCCCTCATCCTCTCACTACATCCCCTGATAAAGAGTGCCTCCCCATCTCTCCTGTAGCCCCCTTGAAGTATCAGAAGGCTGCCATAAGGTCTCCCTGGAGCCTTCTCTTCTCCAGGCTGAACAACCCCAACTCTCTCAGCCTGTCCTCATATGGGAGGTGCTCCAGCCCTCTGACCATCTTCGTCACCCTCCTCTGGACCCGCTGCATCAGGTCCCTGTCCTTCTCATGTTGGGGTCCCCAGAGCTGGACACAGTACTCCCGGTGGGGCCTCATGAGAGCGGAGTAGAAGGGGAGAACCACCTCCCTTGACTTTGAAGTGTTCTAACTGAAATATGTGACTTTTCTTCTTTCCCAGGCTTTGTCAACCAGAAGCCCACCAGGCCCAAAGAGCAACAACGCCGACCCTCAGTGAGTACCCTGTGCTGTCATTATATCTTCATGGGGTAAAGCAGCTGGAACAAAGGGAGCATAAAGTGGAAAGCTATTCCTGCATGCCTCCCGCTGTGCAAAAGAGAGGTGAGAATGGTGTCAAATTGTTTATGGCCCTAAATATTCTGTCCTCTACATCTTTTTCATTTTAAAAAAAATCCTGGAGCTGTGCTGCCTGAAAAGATCCAGGCTTCAGCTCAAGTACAGTATAGAGATTCATTCCTGGTCATGAGCAATGCAGAATTTAGTAGGATGTCCACATGTCACAGAGGCACCTTGAAGGAGCTTGTGAAAAGCTGGGGAGGATTGCTCCAAAGAGTAGCTCAGGCCCTGGTTCACCCACAGGTCATCTGTGGGCTCTGCAGCATGTAGAAAAGGAGGATGACATCTTTGTTCCCCAGGGATCATAAGAGAAAACCCATGAAACGCTCCCAGGCTACAACAGTTAGAGACATGAGCATCCCTCAGGGACAGGGGAATGGTGGGGACCTACTGCTCTGGGTGTCAAACAGAAGAAATCTGAAGTCTTTCCACAAGCAAAAGCTACCAAACAGGCTGCGCCTCCGAGTCTGCCTGCACCAGGAGCGATGGGAACAGTTTGATGCATGTGTTAAAGAAACCCAGATGAAATGAAGAGGCTTGAAAAAACATCTTAAAATATCATCTCCTTCCGCTACAGAGCAACTCTTAAACACCAAGCTCTCTCTGACCATCATCCAGCCCCTCCACTCCCACAGCACCCAAGAGCAGACTAATCTGCAGGTCCTGGCCATCAGGCTGCGTGACCTACTAACGCCCAGCAGCGCTGGTGGATGTGACACAAGAGCCCAGCCGCCAGCTGCAGCCCTCCTGCCTCCCCTCCCTCCCAGCTGGCAGGGAGCTCTCCTGGCAAGGCTGCTGGCTTCAGCAGCACTCAGAAAACACGCCTCTCCTTGGCTTTCCCAACAACAAGGCTCGTATGGGCACTCACAAGGACTGTGGGCTCTCCTGGGCTCTCCAGCATCCTGGACAGGCTTTGGGCTACAATGGCAACTGAGCAGTCCTTGGGGAGTGCACACCCAGCCCTGCTGCAGTGTCCTCACCCTGAGCTCCCGAGCCCCAGGCTCTTCCTGGCCCCTCATCTCCTGCCAGGGCTTTCCTTCTCCCTCCCTCTTTGACACACAAAGGGAAGACTTGAGATGGCAGAAGCTGTTTTCTGATCTGGAATTCCAAAGCAGGAGCTTATTTTCATTTGGATAATTGCTTTATACCCACTGCAGAGCCCCATTGCACGGCTCACATGTGAAGTGCCTGCACCGCCCGTGATAAGCAGGGCTGCAGTTTCTGCTGGCAAGAACTGCATGCAAACATTTTTTTTTGGAAATGGTCCAGCACCCAGCAAAACTGCATTTTGAAGAAATCAAATAAGCCCCAGAAACAGCACTTGGTGTATAGGTGTCTCATGCTTCACACTTCTGCAGCTAGAACTATTCTAGATAAACACTCACGTTACAAGCAGCAAAAACCAGCCTTGTCTTGATAGAGTTGCTGACTGAACAAATTCCCATAAAGCCAATTAAAAATAAATAAATGTCAAGCAGGAAGAAAAAATAAGAGATATGGAGACTTAATGCTATCTGCCAAGAGAGCCATCATGCGAGATAGATGCTGCACCTCCTGTACTGCAAATATTCCTGTGTGACACCACAGGAGCATCTAAAGCAGGCCCTAATAAATACCTTTGATGTGCATGGGAACACAGCTGGATGTATTCCTCATCGTGCTGTGTTACCTCTCTTTCCCCCTGCAATTCTTTTGTGAACTGTTCTCCAGCATCTGGTAGTGCACGAGTGGGATGACACAGCCCAGGAATGCTGTAATGATCACATAATTGCTGCCAAGGCTTGTGTCACTGGCAGAGTTACCGCCGTGTTGTTTTGACCCATTTTTCAGCTGCAAGGCCTTGCAGAAGGCATTTTAATGATTAACCCTGGACTTTCCCATCCTCAGCAAAATGATAAAAAATAGTGGCTTAGATTCACCCCAACGCCATTTTCAGCCTTTTTGTCTTGCTTAAAGGTGGTTTTCACTGACTTTTGGTCTAATTTTGCTCTTTGCATTTCTTTCTCCTCATTGCATAGTTCACTGTCTTCCCATTTAAAAAAAAATAAGTTCCTCCTTCCCTTAATAATCCTTAAACACAGAGAAAACTTTAGCTGAAATGGAACACATTTCTTGCTTTCCTCTTTCCTAAATTGCTTTGCTCTAGCTCCTTAAATCCTTTCTAATACTGCTTTCTAAACTCCCTCCCAGCT
This sequence comes from Pterocles gutturalis, assembly GCF_000699245.1. Taxonomy (NCBI): domain Eukaryota; kingdom Metazoa; phylum Chordata; class Aves; order Pterocliformes; family Pteroclidae; genus Pterocles; species Pterocles gutturalis. The sequence goes on from NW_010101789.1 coordinate 8,600, forward strand.
GTTAATAACTTTTTAGTAATGAGATACTCAGAAGTCTGTACAGTAATCTTGATGGAGTTGCATTGGCCTTTTTTCTCTTTGCTGTCCTACCATGCTGCGAATTCCCCTCTCGTACGCTTTTCAGCTGGCTCCTTCCCTCTCAGCATTGCTCCTTTCCAGGTTTCTCTCTCCCTCAGAACATCTGGGGTTTGAAAAATTTTCCCCTCAACATACTGACCTGTTGTTTTTTGCAAATCGGAAAGTCTAACAGCCCTCAGCAGCATTCAACGTGATTGCAAGCCCTGATCTGCAGCCCTGGCTGATGAGAGCAGCACCGGGCTCCCTCTCCTGCTGCAGCAGCTGGAGCAGCACACGAGCAGCAGGCTCCTGCTCCACCAGCTCCTGTCCTGCCCACATCCTGTGCTTGGGATTTCCCTGACACAGCTCCTCACTTCACTCCAGGACCAGCAGAAACAGCTGCACCAACGTGCCTTTGAGATCAAGGTTCGGGCTGGGAGGGCCTCAGGAGGTCTCCAGTCCAATCTCCTGCTCCAAGCTGCGAGGTCAAAGCAGAATGCTCCAGGCTTTGTTCCATTAGGTCTTGAAAGACTCCAAGGATGGAGCTTTTGCAACCACAGCCTGTTCCTCTGCTGGCTGTCCTCAGGGTGCAGAAGTTTCTCCTTTTACCAGATTAAATCTCTCATTTCTTAATTTATTTCAGCTTTTCCATATTAAATGATACAGAATTTTGCCACAAAAATAGAGAAAGAACATGAGCAGCAACTTGCTTTTCCTTTGCTCTTGAAAAAAACACAGCCCTCTCTTCCTCTCAATTCTGGGATGTGCATGGTAAGTGGAGTTTGCTTTTGTCTTTTTAAAAGCACATCTACGTGTCAATGAGTTCAAATTTTACCTGGAGATTTTCTCCCATGCTCGGAGGTCACCATGTAAGCCAAAGCATCAAGAATAATTAACAGGGGGAAATTATGTAACTGCCAAGAGAAACAATGACTCTTCTGTGGGTCTGCAAGCAAGCTGCCAAGAGCTCTGCCTCTAATTTATCACGTACTATAAAATTAGTTTAAGGAGTGTCACAGTGAGGAGTTTAAATCAATAAATTGTGTGCTTAAATCAGATTTCTGCATTTCCTTTTCCCAGTTCTTGCATTGTAGCTGCTGGTGTATGGTTTGAGCTCTTGGACTTTCTGCTTGCTTCCCAGCTCTCATTTGGGCAGAAACCAGATTGCCTGAAGCCCATCAGAAGAAAGAAAATAAATGAAAGGAATAAGCAGAAGAGTCCACTTGCTAAATCCTACTTGCTGCCAATAGAACTTCCCGTCAAGGGCATGGTGCAGTGTAAATAAGCGTAGGACACCCACATGACCCTGCTGCCATGCCAGCCTGTCGTCAGGTGGCTCCAGGAAAAACATCAAACTATTTCTGACACACAGGGGGCACGGCGTTAACACAGCTAGGTCAGAGTGGCTGGACTGGGCAGAAGCCTTTCTGACCCAGGCAGATAAGCACAGAGGAAGGGTTGCATTGCAGCCGTTTGCTCTGCGGCGACAGCAGCAGGAGACTGGCTACCACCTGTCTGAGGAACGTTGTGGATGCTCCCTTGCCCAAGGAGAGCAGTGTAGGAAAGCAACTCCCCTGTGTGACAAAGTTTCCTTAGAAAACATTTCGGGGTTCTTTTCTTCGATTCTGAGTCTACATTTACTTACCTGTGTTGGGGCAGTTCCTGTGATTTCATCTAATAAACATGTCCTCAGTTTTTTCACTAAAGGATGCTAATGACCAAATTCGTCCCAGCTGCAAGACCAAGGGTGAGATAGATCTCATCCTTAGAGAAATGGTAAATCAACAGATGCTACATAATGAGTCCAGGACAGATTTGGAGCCATGACATTGGATGTGAAAATTTATTCTCTTTTGCAACCAACCAA
>NW_010101789.1:10534-15938 GCF_000699245.1 Pterocles gutturalis
CTTATTTGTTCTCCACCAGTGGGTTGTCACCAAGCCCACCAATCTCAGTTGACATGGCATGGCAGGGCACTTTACAGTTTGGATTTACAAACTGCTTTATAGTGGCCTTCTAGGACCTGAAGGTACCTACAGAAAAGCCGGAGAGGGACATTTTACAAGCGCTTGTAGTGAGTGATAGGACAAGGAGTAATGTCTTTAAACTGTCAGAGGGTAGATTTAGATTGGACATAAAGAAGAAATTTTTTTCCTGTGAGAGTGGTGAGGCACTGGAACAGGTTGCCCAGGGAAGTTGTGGATGCCCCATCCCTGGAGGTGTTCAAGGCCAGGCTGGATGAGGCTTTGAGCAAGCTGGGCTAGTGGGAGGTGTCCCTGCCTACAGCAGGGGGTTGGAACCAGATCATCTTTAAGGTCCCCTTCCGACCCAAACCATTCTGTGATTCTATGAACTCAAGTCTCCACTGGGCTGTGCACCTCACCGTGACCTCCGTTTCATGGAGCTAAGTGCCCCAAACTTCAGAGGTGACTAGCCAGACAGCCCAGCTTGCTCACCCTCCAGTTCTCTACAAGGTCAACGAGGAGCACTCTCTTGTCAGCTGCTGTCTCCTCTCTTGGGTCCTGGAGGACAAGATTGAGTAGACTTATTTGGTAGCATGAGGTACAGTGGTCAAAGCTTGCAGAATACTTTTCACTGTTCTCCTTCAGGCAGGTAGGGACACATTTCCCTTGTAACCAATATAAACCACCTCTGATAATACCAACAAACCCCATACCAGTTCCCTTTGAATCCTACCTCAGTTCCCACTCACGGGAGAGTTGTGCTGATGTGAAAATAAATAAAAGCCATAAGAGCAGTTTGAAGTAGCTGCTTTCATATTTTGGTTGAAACTCAAATCCCTTACAGATACGAACAAAAGATCTCTTTCTGCATAAAACCTTAAAACTAATAACTACCATAGAGGTTATGCAGTCCTTTAGCTGGGCCTTGACCCTAACTCACCAAAAGGTTCTGGGAGTTTGATCTGGAGCATTGTAAGGGCTGTACTGTAATGAACTCACAAACTAAAACAGATGCCAAGTGGTAGCAAATGTCAGCAAGCGATGTGCCTGTGAGGTATGGGAACTAGACGTGACAGAGTATCTGTGTCTCAGCAAGCTACGTGCAGCTCAATCTTTCCATTCACAAAAAAAAAAAAAAACCACAAAAAAAAAAAAAAAAAGAAGGAGGAAGGGGCATCTTGTGTCTTCAGAGCTTGATTCTCTCTCATAACATCCATAACTTGTTCCCTTCCCTGGCAGGTGCCCACAAAGGAGCAGCAAGAAGCCGGTGGGACAGTCCACAATATCATATGATTACTCGGAGGAGGAGCTCATGGCAAGCATCGAGCGGGAGTACTGCCGCTGAACCCGACCCCATGCCACCAGAACTTCAAGCGTGTTCCTGGAAGCCCAGCTGGAGCAAAACTGCTGCTGACAAAATAACTCCTTGCACAGCGAGACAGCACGGGAGAGGTGGGTGGCGAAGGGAGGTGGAGAGTGAGAGGCAGTGAGGCTGCTTGGGAAGCATGGAGGAGAAAGCCTTCCTCACCAGTTCTGAGTGACAGCAGGAAGATCCTCACCAACTCCTGATTTCTGATCGGTGCCACTGGAAGAGGGACCAATTCATCTTGCAAATCAATATTTAGCAGCTCATTCCTAAGTGGTATTTACCAATGAAGATGTACTAGAATTGAAGTGTCATACCGGAGTAGAAGTGTTGAGATACGGTGCTTTGAAGCCAGAGCTTTTTTTGCCTTAGCAGAAGGAAAAAGCAGCAGTATCATTTGATTCAGATCTCATTTAAGGGGGTTGCATGAAATTCATGTACCTGCCACTTAAAACAGGCCAAATTCACTCCTTGCACTGTGCAAGCCTCCAGGTCTGACTTTGGCACTGTTAGGTCGAACGCGGTCGCCAACATGGGATGTAAGATGGAAAGGGGAGTGAGCCCACCATCCAGTACATAGGCAGCATTATCCCAGATTTTGACTCCCACCACTTAGGCAAATGAGGCTGCTGGGAGCCAACAGGGAGCACAGGATTTGCACAATCCCTTTGCAGCGGATCCCAGCATCACTGTCCTACCTGCGGCTCCTTGGCGTGGATCCTCCAGTGAAAGCAGAAGGCACATCCCTGGTGCTGCCTTGCTGAGGCCAGTGATCATCCATCTTGAGAGGGCTTGCACACTACTGCAGAAGAGCTGTTTGCAAGCAGTTTTCAGAATTATCAGTCCTGGCCTTCCCATTTATTTCTTGTAGGTAACCTAGAAGAAAAATCACTACAGTTTACCATTAGCTGACTGCAAAGTAAAACAGAAAGTTGGCTCCCCAAAGTAAACCGTATATTTTCAGTGTTCCCTGACAGGGAAGCCTGGTATTCTACGGTTTCTGCCTTTACTTTACCTGTATCTTAACATATGAAGCGTAGCTGTTTATTATCAGAAGTAGAAAAATACCTTATTTCTGTCTTCAGCTGAAGCATAAAAGACAGCACATGAAATGTTCACATAGATTGTGTAAACGCCAGAGGAAACAGCACGACACATCTTAAGATGCTGTATTTTAACTTTTTTGTAACTCCTGGTATTTGTGAAACAGAAATAAATGCATCTGTACTCTATGTAACCCTCAGTAAAGGCATCAAACGCTGTTTTGAAAAAGGCTCTCCAGATGGAGATGGCGAATCATCTTTCGCTACCTGCAGAGACTAAGGAAAACCCATCCATGGAGGATGGCAGGAGGTTGTCTTTCCTGCAGCAGCCTTCAGCGAGGCTGGCCACGTGCTCTGCCTGAGGGCTGAGGAGCTGACAGCCAGCCAGCAGAGATGGGCAGCAGAAAGGGAGCCAACATCCCGCAGAGCTACGCAAGCCTGGAGGCAAGAGCTCCCAGCATGCTGGCTGGGGGCACTTTGGTACCTCGGTGGCCCAGAAGTAGCTGGAGTAAGGAGCAGATGTCCTTGCATTGCTTGGGTCCGTCCTCTGGAGCAAGGGCTCCCCAACACTCCTGAAAAAAAATCTGATTTTGAATTATAGTGCTTTATTTTTTCGCAGGAATTGTCATTTTTAGACCTGCCGACACTGCTGAGCTGGGGCAGGGGACAGCGCTTTTCTCTGCAGCATGTCAAGCGTCAATGGCCAGATCTTCCAGAGTTTGTATTAGTTTTGAGCAGCTCTCAAAGACATACTGGGGTGAGCAAAATGTGCCTGTGGAGAGCAGGAAAAACACGGGAAACCTGCTGACTCCAGTGCCATAAGTGACACAGTACTCCATACTCTTGTTTTAATCACCATAGTGGTTTAGATTTCCCTTCAGTTTGGATTTCATTCTTTCAGCCAGGACCTTCCTTCTGCCAAGGTCCTCTGGTACCCGTGGGGAGATGCTTCAAGGAGCGCAGTCACAGCTCCCCCATGGCGAGGGCAGGACCAGCGTATTGCTGTCCTTTTGGGTGGCCTCCCGTGACACAGCAAACCAGAAGGAAAGCCATGCTGCTGCCAGACCATGCTGTAACAGCAGCAGGCAGGGCAGGGTGGCATCTCCATCCTGCAGCGTGCCACGGGCAGGGACCGGGGCTCTGTCTCCCCCCAGGGTCGCTCTGCCCATGCCCTGCCTCTCCTGGCAGAGTTTCTCCCTCTGAAGCTGCATTTGGTGACTGGCCAAGGTAACAGCTCTACAACCCACTTCAGGCTCTCCTACAGGAAAGGCTAAGTACTAACAATTTTACAGAAAGTGACTAGCAAAAAAAAATAATCTAGACTGAACATATTCTCATTAGGTTGCAAGAAATCTCTCTTGACTGAACACAGCAAACCTCTAAGCGTCTTAACAAGATTAGCTTATCAAATAGCCAAGGGACAAGCATGTTTCTGCAGTGGGTTTCACAGGTAACCTTTTCAGCATCACCTGAGAGAAAAGGAGGAGCTGCTGGAACACAGGAAGGTCCAGAAGGGAGTGATGCAGCTGGGACAGTCACTGCACCAGGGAAAAGGTGAGAGAAAAAAGTTTTTGAATGCAAGGAGGAGCCTCAAACTGTGCCATGGTCTAGCAGGCTTTCTCTGTGCCATGAAATGATGCTCAGCGCTGTGCTCTGACCACAGAGCCAGCCAGCACAGAACAGCTCACAACCTCTTACTCTCATATCATGCAGAACAGGATGGTGGTACCCAACCAGCTCCCCTGTCTGCCCAGGAATTGTCAGAGACTGTGCTCCTCCACCTGCACCAAACCTGCACCCAGCAGCACACTACAAACGGGAGGGTGGCAGTGGGCTTGGTACCTAGGAAGGCACGATCACACCGTTCAACTACCTGGCGTCAGTGTGACCCTATTTTTGATCCATCCTTTGCTCAGGGAAAATAAGACACTAGACCCTTTGCAGGTAAATAATCATATTGAAGAAGTACCTGAGTCCACAACTGATTTCAAGAGAAACTTCTTGAATTAATCACTCTTTAAAAAAAAGGACAGTCATGCTACAGAGATCACTTTGCAACATCTCAGGCAGTGAACGCTGACATCCCACCAGCTGAATTATCAGAAAGTTTATTTTCTTTTCATTGTATTCCTCTATAACCATCATCAAAGCACAACTGCTTGTAAGACAAAAAATGATTTGGCTTGCCAGTACTTCTTGGCCCTAAAACAGTTCTGCTGGGATAAAATAGGGTTCTGGAGAGTCTCTGTTTTATCATCTTAGAATCTACTCCCCTGCCCAATACACACAGCATAAGACACGGTAGCTGAGCACAGTTTTTGAGCTAATGCTGTGAATCCCCATTAACAAAACAGCAATACGCCATGTGTATTAACCGAATTACTACATTATTCATCTAAAAAATAAATACTACATACTGTGTTTTGCTCCAGTCCAAAAGGAGCAAGAAAGCCTTGCTGGCCTGCTGGCTGTCTATACAGGCCTCCTATTATTACTGGTTTTTAGGTAAGACAAACCCCACAGCTGCTGAGAGGACTGAAGAGGGTCAGATTTCCATCTAATTATGAAAAGCTACTCTTTAAATGCATGAACAGATATTGCCACTTCTGAGCTTAGTGACTTCCATGAGTTCAGGAGGTTTCTTACCTGACCATGTAACAAGATTCCAGCTGAAAGATTCTGGTGGTTAAAGCATTAAAGCTGTATTTTTAAAATTACTAATTTAAAATTACTTAACCCAATATCTTAGACTCTCAAACTTAGACGCTTACTCAGACTCTAGATTTCACTTAAATCTGGGTTTTTAAAGTGCAAATAAATGCTTTGAATCCTTTTCCCCCCCTTTCTTTGTAGCTGCCTTTTCTTTCTGACAGCACTGCAGTGGATGCTGCTTCTTTTTGCAGAGCTCTGCCTTTTCAGAAGCCCCGTAAATGTGCAA
>NW_010101789.1:15969-28237 GCF_000699245.1 Pterocles gutturalis
AAGAGCAACTAAGAAAACAGATCAGTGACAGAGCAGTTTTAGGAAGGGAGTTGTCTTTTACCTGGCGTGTTGCCATCCAGTGAAATCTCCTACAAGCTTCAGGAGTTCAATCAGGAGTTGTAGGTAGACTTGAGTGCAGAAAAAGCTGAGACTTGATCTGTGCTCAGGTGAGATGGCTGAAAAGAACGATGAAGAACAGACAGTCACCATAACCATAGCGCCTCAGGATGGGAGGTCTTTATAGTCCACCTCTGTCTCTGGGACTGTGAATGCTGGTCCTTTCACCCAGAGTATGTGAGGATGACTCCCGTACACGTGTATCTGCCAGCACCCCATTGCCAAGACCTCTGAGAGCAGAGCAACTAAACGCGTGATGTCCAGAGCCCTGCTGTCACCTACTCGCCTTCACAATATTAGAGGAGAAGGGAGGGTGGCACCCTCACCACTCCAGGGGTGGTCTTCCCCAACCTCTTTCTTGTGAGGATCAAACCCCAAAAAGCTTTCAGCCCAAGCAGTCGCACACAGACACCCTAGGAGCTGAACCGGAGCCACTGCCCCAGCCGAGGTGCAGCCTTGGAGTGGCTCAGGACACAGGACACGGCAATTATTTGCACAGGGTGAAGTGAGTTCATCTGGACAACAATAAAGAAGAGAAATCACTCAGAACTCAAGAGACACTACAAGGAAGAAAATGAAATCTAAGGTATTCTTCCCACCTAAGAGAAACACTTTCAGGAAAGGGTGTGCTCCGGCTTCCTTGAGTTTTCTGCATGTGCAAGATGTGCCCGTGGCCTTCTGCACACATCAGGATGTCAATGTCATCCCATTTCCTCCTCCTGCACTCAAGGATTGGAGCAGAGATTGAGGAAGGCTGCATCTGACAGAGGATGAAACCAATCTAGGAAGAAAATGCCTCAGTGCTAACTTACTTGCTGCAGGGAAGGTAAGTCCACGGATTGAATGGACTGCGAGCAGATGCGGCTGAGGCTTTGCAGCATCGTCCTGAACTGTCTGGTCGTTTTCTTAGCCTGTAGATTGCCAGGTTTTGAGTCATGACTTACTCTCTGCACACATGGAAGAAATTTGCCTTCTCATGACCATAGCCTGCCGGCCTCAGGCTGCCTTGCCAGACGTGAATGGAAGGTAAACAGGCAGATGGGCTCACAGATTAAACTTCAAAACCAGTTAGATTTATCCCAGCAGAGGAACTCAAACCAGTTGCAACCCCGAGGCAGGATTCAGCTCACAAGAGATGACAGATGAAGCACCACCTTCATCATTCACAGGATGGAGAGCACACCTTCACAGCTGGAACTGCAGTTAGCCAGAGCCGTTAGCCTAAGCCAGAGGAGCATACTGAGAGTGCAACCACCCGGCAGCACACCTCTACCTCTGCCCACCCAGCACGGCAGCTTCAGAACAGATTTGTACTTCCCATATCCTAACAGCAAGTGGATCAGTGCTCATCGGTCTGGGAGCAAGATGAGGCAAGCTGCCGCTAAGCTGAAGGTTTGGCTGTACAGCCACATGTAGGAAAGCAATGCCGGTCTAACTGCAAAATGTAGCATTAAGCCAATGGACATGTTTGAGCGCACATATATGTTTCTTTATAAAGTTAATAGTTTCCATGGATTTAGAATGGCTGCAAAATAGAAAGACCTTTGGCCGCATGATGCCTGCGTTAGCACAGCAGTAGCTGGGAAGGCTTCCGCACATGTGAGCTGCTTTCTCTCACAGGATGAAGCTGTTCCAGACTCTGGCCCCATCAGGATGTGTGCTGACTGCACCCTCCCGGCTGCACGTTAACAGCTCAGAACACAGCTTGGTTCTAAGAAAAAACAGAAAGATGAGCACAGAACTGTGAAATCCATTGTTGTGTTTCACACAAGCAAACTGAGGGAGACAAAATAAAAATCAGCAAAAAAATTATAAGTATTGTTTAGGATATGACTTGATGCTCAGAAAAATCTTCCTTAAAAAATAGTAGTAGGAACAGACAGGTAGGACATCTTCCCCTGGGACTCAAAAGCGTTGTGGAGCCTTGCAGAGCCCAGGAGCTGAAGAATTTGTGCTACTCTGCCAGAGCATCGATCCCACCGTAGAGCTTTCCCTTCCAGTTGCTCTCCTTAGGGGGAAATAGGACCATCCATGGATCTTCTCTTTCCATCTTCTACACACTTGCAAGAACAATGTGCTCTCCTGTGGACAAAGCCTTGAGTCACTATTCCCACTTCACTCTCCGAGGGCTCCAGCTGCAAAGACTGAGTCACCTTGCAGTGAAAGGCTGTGACAGAAGCTGGTGTCATTGCACCCTCTCCCCCCTTCTCTTCCATTAAAACATGACCCCGCTAGAAATAAACATTGCTGCAATGTGGGAACTAGTCAGAGAGAAAGAAACAGTAGATATGCTTAACAATTTTTAGTTGCTGCTGCTGCCACCATCGCTGGACACTCCTTTGCCAGCTGAGACATGGAGGTGACACGCAGCCTGCGAGAGCCACTTCCCCACCAGAGCACAAGTACACAGGAATGGGAAGAACCAGGGCTAACGCAGCCATCTTATGAGTCAAATTCTCATCTCTTCTTTATTTCCAGAGTTCGTGCCATGCAGAGCTTGCAACACCAACAGAGCAGCACTCAGGCCATCACCTTTTGTTGATACCTCCTGGAGGCCATGTGAGAACAGTTACAAACCCAGAGACTCTTGTTTTCAGACAGCATGCAAAAACCCCAAATCCTGGCAGTGGTGTAGACATTCTAGCAAATACAGAAGAAGTGTTGTGTAAAATTATAAATGGACAAGCACTGGTCAACTTACAACACAACCCAAAAAGTCCTGCCTTTACACGTAAGTAAACTGGCAAGCCCCAAACTCTTCCACTGGCGTAGATACATAACCTAGTCCAGATAGATTTACATAGTTCTGGAATGGACATCTGAAAACTCACAATTTTTTAATTATTTAAAACCAGTCACAGTATATATTTTTTATTTAATAAAAGTTAATTTACGAAAAGAGGTACAAAAATGTGATTCCATTTCTTTAAAATATAGGCTCAAAATAAAAAGACCGAACAATATAATTCAGGCAGTAAAGTGCAAAGAGAGCAGTTATCCCAGTCATGCTTAATCCATAAATAACCCTTACACAGCAGGAAGGAACAGAACGAGCCAACAGACCAGACGCAGGCACACTGCGGCTCAGCTATTCATGCACATCCCCAGGAGAAAGAGCTGCACGTCCCAGACACGGGTGGTAAGAGGCAGCGCACTCCTCCCAGGAGCAGGCTGTGAGGAACCACAGGTCAGCTAAACCTAAGAGGGAGCTGCCGCTTTTCCACATCGTGACACACAGACACGACACCCTTTTTAAAATTCCATATTCTTCAATCCATCATTTCCCCCTCTCCATGATGCAACAAACTAACTTGACAATTTTCTAAATTATGATACGAGTTTCCAAACTGTTTTGCTCAGGTGAACACCATAAATGGTTAGCCTGTAAAAAAGATGAAGTGCTAAACTGGCTACTGGACTCACACAGGACACTTCCTGTGGTTTAAAAGCACGCTCAAATGGCATCCAAAAGTCAAACTTCTTGTTCTAAGGGACTTCTGAGAAAAAAGGGGGAAAAAAATAAAGAGAGCAGCAATGTCTTTTTCTTCACAATACAGATTTAGAAAACTGGTTATCGACAGAGGCCAGCAACACTACAAGCATTCACTTCATCAGGAAGAGGGGGTTCAACTGAGCTCTTTGGGGAGTACCAGGCAAGGTTTGCGTACACACACACTCACCAGCAGGTACGCTGCGGTCAGGGGGATTACAGCATGTCCAGTGAACAGGGTGTGGCCGCTTTAAAGGTCAGACACAAAAACTTACTTAGCACAATGCTCCAATACAGTGCAGTTTGCAAACTTATTACCATTAAATATAGACTTCAGTGTAAAAAATGACATACAACTGACACAGGTCTCTGCCGATTTCAGGGGAGTGTTAGCCAAGATCAGCCAGTCTGCACTTTATATAGATGAGAACCGTGCTTTGGCCACACCAAGAAGCAAGACCAGGATTTTAGAACAACACAGCAGTGCAAGAAATAGCGCATTCCCTAACTACCCACATTTTACACATCCAGGAAAAAAGTCCTACTCGGTGCTCAACTAAGCTTCAGTGGGAACAGCTGAAGGGAGGAGAGTCCAGAAGGAATAAACACTACAGAAATATTTCATTCAGCAGGTGAGCTGTTTCCCAGGAAAACACCACCTGGTGCCTCACTGCACAACAGCTCTACTGTCAGCTCTGCTACAAAACGCATGGACATCCTTCCGCACCACGGAAACCGAGAAGTCTGATTGTGCTACAGACATTTTGTTTTTATTACTCATACCATGCCATTACAACACAGCACTCCTGCAGACAGTGATTCCACTTCTTAGCCATATTTACACTTGGTGTAAAAGAAAATCCATTCAACAGGGAGAGTATCTCGTTTAATAGAAAAGGGTGATTTTATACAAAGTACTGTGGAGAAGTATAAGGCCACATGAAGAACATCATCAAGTTGACATGGTGGCTATTTCTTAAGTTAAGACATGATTAGTACTTCCTCTGGTGCTTTGATACAGGTAAATGAAAGCCTTGAACAATTTCCTATAAGGTGCACAAGCATCCATGATACATAAAAAGACCTTAAATTTTCTATTTCTCCTGTACTCAAAAAAATATAAACAGAGACCCAGCTAATTATTCATGGGTTATCTTGCCATTTCTGTATTTTTCAGTAGATTTTGAGCTGCTGGTTTAGTAGGACTGAAAGTAAAGTATAATTCTTAGTGTCAAAGTTCCTAAATGGTGTTTGTGCTTCTACCTCCATCAGAGCAGTCTGGCTCCTCCAAATTTTGCTGTGGTGGAGTGTGGACTCAATGTATGTCAAACTTCTACCAGAAGTCGCAACCGTTTCCATTTGCAAAGGGTATGAATCTATAAAATGTTGAGGATCTCAACACTTCTTTTCTGAAAGTCATTCTTATTTGGTTTGTTTTAAAAATGGTGACACACTTAGATCTGATACCTCCAACATCACCTGCATAAGGAGGATGTAACAGCACCAGCCCATTGCAGGATCAGGATCTGCAAGTGTGAAAATCCCAAATTATGTGTTCACAAAATGCTCTGAATGCAATTTTTTAGGTTTACTGATGAAGAGTTTCCAAAACTCTGGGTCTCATCCTGCACACTGCTACTAATGCAGGTTAAGTAATCTGCCTGCATATCAAGACCAAAATGAATAAATACAAAATATATTTGGTATAGAAAATACTAGTATAAAAATTAAAAATCACCCTGTTTTACTGTCCATCAAAATATTATCAGCAAGCATTACAAGTGACTTTTTTAATCTACTGCCAAAATCATTTCCGAAGAGTTCTGCTTTCCTGATGTGCTGGTGATTGCATTTGCCCAAGTATTGAAAAAAACAAACAGGGAAGGGACGAGGATAGATATGATAGATTTCTCACATCACATTATTAACAGAGGACCTAAACTCAAGGAAACTAAAGTATGCACAAAGATGGGAAAAAAGCCATTATCAGTTCTGTTGTAGCCATCAGAGCTCTTCCTGATCTTCAGAAAGTTTGTAGAGGTGTTTCCTCACATTAGCCCTGACAGACAGATGATGGCACTGGGATGAGCTTACTCAGAGCACTGCTGCTTTTAGGTTTCTCTGCTGTGGCAATTCTGTTGAGTTTGCCAACCTCCCTCTGCCATCTGGGGATCCTCTTTGTAGTCATATGGCGGCGGGTGTGCTTTGTCAAGTGATCACTGCGCATGAAGCGACGCTCACACACAGGACAAGCAAACAACTTCTCTCCTGTGTGAGTTCTCCGGTGGCGTGACAGTTCATCTGAGCGGGCAAACTTCTTGTCACAGCCTTCCCAGTTGCAGCTGAAAGGCTTTTCTCCTGCAGGACATAAAAGAAGCATAACTTACTTTTGAGAAGCTGCGTTGCAGTTTTATCAAAGAACTAACTTAAATCCTGCCTTGCAAAAACTGATAAATTACACAGAACCGCTCATGTGCGCAGTCAACATTAGCTTAAGCTCAAGTTGTATTCTAGTGAAAAATCATAGGTACCATTTCTACGTACTCTCTTATATCCCTTTAAATGTTCTTTAATCAAGTCTATTTTTCAATTGTCCAAAACCCCAGTCTTCATAGATTCTTCATAAAGCTACCTTATCCACTGACTGAAGTAGAAGCAGCCCCTTGCCCCCATCCCTGTGTGATCACAGCTCTACAGCTGCTGCATGTCATCAGCAAATACTGCGGGCAAACAGGAAGCCTGGAATCCAGCCTCAGAGTCCTGCTGCTCCAGTGATCCAGTCCTACACACAAACACACTGCCCCAGCAGGTCCTCCCAAGGAACGGCCTGTCCTGCCACCCCCACACAGCTGGAGATCCAATAGTGAGCTACAGGAGTTCTGTATGCCCAAGAATGACAGCAGTCAGGAAGGCTGTCCACTTAAGCAGTCACTCAGGATGAGCAGAAGCTTAACATCAGACCTATTCTAAATGACTGGAAACCCCATAAAGCTCAAGATAAACATCTACCACATGACCTAAATTTATGGTGACACTCTGGAGAAGAACAAAAGTGTCCATCAGAAAGGAAGTACTACAGAAGTGGTGTTCTTATTTCAGACAGTGAGAGTAAAATTCTATGTCTGGTATGCATGATATACTACCTAGCTACTCAGTGGACAGGACAAAAGTGGAAAGCTAAAGCTAAACTACTCTGCCCCCCAATTCTGTAACATGGACTGCCTAGCAACGGGTCAGTGTGCTTCACCTCCCACAGCTGTCCTAGTCTTAATCAAGATACAGGGACACACACAGCTTCCCTATGGATCAGCAGCAGCACGTGCTCCAAGCCAGAACTTGTTGCTAGTCTGTGTTTATCCTGTAGTGCCGGGCAGATTCAGCAGCCTGCAGCACTTTGCCCCAAGCCAGAAGTAGAAGCATCATCTACCTCTGAGCTCTGGTTTACAAGGATTATCAGCTTCATACAGGGTTTAAGCTTTTTCCCTAAAACAACTGTAAAGACAAGCTGGCAAACTAATGTAAATCCTAGAAAAAAAAGCCATGGAAGCTGACAGCCAATAAACCACGGTGTCTGTGGGGCAAGGAAGGGTGGGGGGAAAAAGGCCAAGGAAAAACAAAATTAGACAAACTTATGAACGAGATATTCTGTGCCAATCTCCCACTACACTTGTCCCTCAACATCAAAAATAGTCCTTTCCGAGAACTCAAAGTTAGTTTAACAGGATCTTGAAGCTAGAAAAAAGGTAAGAAAACCACATTTATGCTGTCTCCACACTAACCAGTCCCTCAACGTCAAAAATAGTCCTTTCTGAGAACTCAAAGTTAGTTTAATTTAACAGGATCTTGAAGCTAGAAAAAAGGTAAGAAAAACACATTTATGCTGTCTCCACACTAACCAGATATTTCTGAGCAAATGAGCTCACATTAATTTTCATTTACCTTTAAAATTTCCTTTCTGTAAGTGAATAAAGTGCTATGTGTTCCCGCAGCCATTCTACTTCCTAACACATTAGCCCAAAATCTTAATACATTCCCATCTAGCCTAGACAAAACTCCGGAAAAATGTGCAGTTTCTGACTTTCTCTCTATTCTTTTATCCATGTAACAATTAAGACCAACTACCTGTATTATGGTTTGCTTACACCAGACCTCTCCATGCCTCCAAAAAAGGGACTTGCACAATTCATTTTGACCTAGTCCAGATGGCAGGATTCCACTCAAATCTAAACACACACACAGTTGGCAAAGCTTCACTCCAACTAAAGCACGTGAAATGCAACAAACACTATGGGGTCAGCTGAGGTCTCAGAACAAAGTCTGTCTTGTTTTGCTTGCCCACAGAGAATGAACATTCCTCCCTTCTCCGAGATGAGCAGAAGTTTCCTGATCACCTGCCTCTTCCCTTTCCCACCCCCTCCCCCCAAAAACTGTGCATTCAGCACTCCAAAGCAAGCCCGTGCCAGAGCAACAAGGCATGTCATACGCACCAGTGTGGGTGCGAAGGTGGGCTTTGAGGTGGGAACTTTTGAAATAAGTTTTATTGCACCCAGGGAAGTTGCAAACATAATTTCTCCGTCTAGAAAAGTCCGTCTGGGGGGCGCAGCTTTGACCGGAAGTGATGAAGGCAGGAGCAGGAGCAAGGGGCAGTAACTTGGTGTTCCCAACAGTCATTACTGTTTGCGGGCACTGCGGTCTCTGCGTGACAGCAGTCTGTGGAAGAACCAACATGACGGTCCCCTGAGGCACGGAAGGGCCCATGAGTACAGGCTGAGGGAGTGGGGCTGTCTGTGGTAAAATGGGTTTCATTCGAGTTGAGACTGTTGGAGTTGAAGGCTTGACATAGGCATTGATCATACTGCTTTGTCCATTTAAAGGGATCATTTGACAGAGAACCTGGGGGCTTGAAACGGGGGCAGGTGTCACTGAAGTAGCTCTTTTTTGCAAGTCACTCTCACAATTCTTTGGTAAGTCCATCTGCGGTGAAATGGGCCGGACTGGTAGTTGTCCTTTATTGGTCACGATATCACTGGAGTCACGTGCATAGGGTTGATATATTGGAGAGGTTTTGTTAATTAAATCATCTGCGGCACATGTGTCCTGTGACAGTCTGGAATGTCTTCGGTCATCCACTCCACACCAGTTTCTGGAAGTGCTGTAGCCTGAAGTTACCTCTGTTTTCTCTTGGACAGCCGGAATGTGATGGTAAGCAGAACTATCACCTGTGTGACGTATCACACTTGTTGCCATGGCCCTGCAAGGCTGAGGGGAAGAGGATTCGGATATCACTGGCTTCTGGCTGCACTGTTGCTCCATGTTGATAACAGAAGGCTTGGTTATGGGAGAGGCACCAGTTGTGGATGTGACTGAGCAGGCAGCTGTACTTGCCATGACAGTCCTGGGTTTGGAGTAAGTGACTTGTGAGGAGAGCACAGCAGCTGATATCTCAACAAAGTCTGGGCTGTGCGGAGGGGTCATGCACTGCGAAAAAGAAAACACCATTTTACAGCAGTGTAATTTCACAGCACAATTTTTCACTGTCTTTACCAGGAAAAACAGAATTACACCCCCTGTCCAGAATCTCAAAACCTGCTTCTTGGGACAAACTGATTAAAGCATACATTGCCTCAACCGATGGCCATTCTGAATACGCTCAAAATCATATTAATAAAAGGAAGGCAATGAGGCAGATGTAAACCCACAGAAAACATTGCATGTCTGCTCACTGTGCTACAAAAAACTCTCTCATTCCTTTCTCCATAGCAATGGGTGCAGCTGTAAGAGGCTATGAGCTCTCTGCTGTTCACAGAAAACAGACTGGCAACAGATAGCAATACTGTACCATTTCAGTTTCAAGCTTCCAGCAAGCCCTAGATCTTTTTATCAATGATCACCCCATCAGATACTTCTGAGATAAAGACAAACGGAATTGCCCTCTCCCTTCTTATTCATCCGTTTCTCTCTATGATCTTCTGCTGCCACCACCTCTCTTTCTTTACCACTGAAAACCCATGCCTGTCTCCTGCACTGCTCAACACTCAGCAGCAAGAGTATGAGAGAAGTCCTCCAACCAGGTGCCATACTATCTCAGCCTCTTTCCTCTATTATTACCCTTTTTCCTGGCATAACTGCATGCTAGAAGTCTACTGGTTGAAATGAGACTTAATCATCTGAAACCTGAATGACACCAAGCCCTTTTTAATACCTACATTTGTTACAACATAAATGGCAACCAAAAAAAAAAAAAGTTGTGATTCAACCAACATTAGTCAGCTGGAACAGATCAATGCTCTGGAGAAATTAACAGATCACACACACAAATACATAGCACAGAAACTAATTAAATTGCCTATTTCACAATGGTAACCTGTACTTTCTCTTATAATGACCAGAGCGAAGCCAAATGTCATCAAGAGCCTTCTTCATACAGTGCTTGCAAATAAGTCAGTGCCAAATCACTGAGACTCACTCTGCCATTCTTACTCAAAGCTCTCCAAGAAACCTACAAGAGCCATCTCGACAGCATCCTCAGTGCGCCTGGCAAATTAAATAACCTGTCAGCAAGGGCTTTCACATCTAGATTTAACAAGGGATCAAACCCCTACATTTGCCATTCCAGAGACAGCAGAAAACCCAAACTCAATGTGCCCACCTCACTATTTCATGTACACACATAACACTGGCTTACTGTAGCCAGTCCACACAGGGACACATGAGCAAGCTATCTTTTCCAGCCAAGTTAAAACACTGCAGAAACACAACGCCTAGATGTCAGGGCATACTTATTTTGCATTCATGTTTTTCTTACCAGTGTAGATAAATAGTCCTTTGGTAGTTCAGACGTAGCCTCAGTGTGCATTGTGAAATCACCAGAATCCGAGAAGGGCGTAAGTGGCCGTATCTTTAATATGTCACCTTTCTGTGATCTTTGACCCCAGGAGCTCATATAAACAAGTGCTTCAACAGCTTCAATGTCATTCTGCTCCAAGGTGCTGCAGGTAGACCTTTCACTGTCATGACACTGCCTTTCACGGATAGACTCGTAGATGTCCACAATGTCAACCTAAATGTAATCAGATTACTGGCTATTAGGACAAGTCAGAATACAAAGCCAACACCAGCCACATACTGTCTGCTCATGATGAAGGTCATCTGAAACAGATCCCATGCCCGCAGCATGGCTTTTACCAACCAGCTTAACTCACACCCTCCCCCACCAGCTCGTCTCCCCACCCTGTTACCCTTAAAAAAAAAAAAGTATTATTTGCAGGAAAGGAACAGATATGCATGTAGCTCATGTTTCCAGACTTACTTTCCTGGATTACACTGCTCTGAATAAACACATCCCAGGCCTGTATACAAGCAAAAAGAGGAAAAAAAAAAATCCTGACTTCCAACCTTGTTTAGACAAGGCTGTTTCCTGGACCCAAAAGATGACTCCTATTCAGCACTGTTCTCATTCTGGTAACATTTAGAAGATAAATTTCACCTGACAGTAAGATGCTTTAAGGTATGATCACTGATGCAGAGTATCACACCTTACAAAAGCATTTTAATCTTATTTTTACCAATAGGGAAGCCAGAGAGGGGGGAAGGAAGGAAAATAGTCTTCAAAGTGCAGTGGGAATTATTCCTCTTATACTTTAGAAAGGCATGATACTACATAGGTGGTTCGTATCCCAAAATGCACTGTAACATGAAGACAAATGTAATCATATTGATTTGCTTCCAAATGCAAGCATCACAGAAAATTTGCATGTGTGCATGTGTATGCATGTATGCAAAACACTTGACTTCTCTGTGAAAGGATATCTCAGCTTCATAAAGCTCTCTCAGTGCTTGGCAGTGACTCCAAAACATACGATGCACTGCTGGTTTACGGTTCACACGCCAGCTCAGTCTCAACTGAGCGTTCTTCTAGTCTTTAGGCACACCAACTAAGTGTGAAAGGTGCAATTCAGAATCATGGACCAAGATTCTTGAGCTTAATGTTATACAGAGTGCTTATATACTGCAGCAAAATGGTTTTAACTTAGAAAAAGCACCACCACACCGTTAGCATGGCCTACAGCCCTAGAGGGAACTATACTTGTTGGGTGACATCACTTACACACCTGAGTCAACGAGTTTTGTTACTGAGTTTTGTTAAGCAACACCGAATGATCCTGGCTTAACAGCGTCACAAAGATGCAAAGCGGTGTGACATTGTCTCCACTATGGGGATGTGCATGGCAAGCAGGTTAAACATAACAGATCCAAAATGCCAGTACTAGAGTCACAGAGGACTTTCGCCTAAAACAAGAGGCAAAAGATGTCAAGGCCGGGGCAGGAAGGGGTTGAAGTACTCTGAAACAGGGATCCAAGCGATTAACTGCCCTGAGAGAGACTTCTAAGAATTTCCACTGAGATAAGAACTGGAACAATGTCAAAAAACGATGTTGCCTGCAAACCTGGAAACCTAGAAGGTCTATCAGA
Source organism: Pterocles gutturalis (assembly GCF_000699245.1). Lineage (NCBI taxonomy): Eukaryota > Metazoa > Chordata > Aves > Pterocliformes > Pteroclidae > Pterocles > Pterocles gutturalis. The sequence continues at coordinate 28,049 of NW_010101789.1, forward strand.
GAGGAGCCACACCAGGCAACGTTCTGCACTAAGCAGCCAGAAAACATACGTTCCTCAAAGCGTGATTGCAGGCAACCAAGCCAGCAGATTTTTTTTCCCCAACCCTACGTTTCAGGAGAGCAGTCTTCCCTAACAAAACATTAAAAAATATTTCCCACTTAAAAAAAAACAAAAAAAACAACTCCTAGA
>NW_010101790.1:0-1473 GCF_000699245.1 Pterocles gutturalis
CCAATGTCTGAACTGTAGAGCAACTATAAGTGAAATAATCAAAAGTATGAATCAGAATTGCTTCTGGTAATATCCTCTATAGGCACTGAAATTTTACAGACAAGCAGAACACATGGAAGAGATTATAACTATTTACTTATTTATTTTTCATGGAGTCTAAATTTAGGCTGGGAATAACATTAGTTTTCTCTCATTTTGCTTATTAGTTTTTAGTTGTTGTTTACCAAATTATGGGCATATACCAAATCAGTCCATATATTGAAGGAGAGAAAAAAGGAAATTAGGACAACTAATCTAATCTCCTGGCCTAAAATAATGCTGAAAAAGAAATAATTTAAGTTTCCATGTGAAAACAAGAACATCAAAAATAACCAAGAGAGACTTGCCAAAAGCAAGAAAGACCGGTGCAGGTAACACAGCAGGTGGACAGAGCAAAAAAAAATAAGTTGTCTATCTGACTTCAGTAATGGTTTTGAAACAGTCTCAGCTGACATTCTTCTAAGCAAGTAAGAAATCACAGTCCAGATTAAATTGCACAATGAATATATAATTGGTTCAAGAAAACCTATTAGAGGCATTATCAACAGCTCATTGCCAAGGAGGAAGCAAGTCCCACATGTCAGCTTCAGACAGCCTTGGAGCCATTACTTTTCCCCATGTTTCTTTAAAGAGCAGATGATGCAAAATTTATTCCATTTGCAGATTAATGCTAACCTGGAGGGAGAACGACTACACTGGAGGCCAGGATTAGAATTCAAAACAGTCCAACACATTTGACAAGTGGACGAAAGAAAAAAAGGTAAAAAAAAAAAAAAGTACATAGCTCAAAAAACTGAAATGCAGGTGTTTTTACTGTTTAGGTAGCCCTCCTGCAGAAAAAGATGGGGGCATCACAGAATACTATAAGCTAAAGTGAGTAATAACACCAGTACTGTTTCAAAAAATACAATCACCTTGTAGTCTATAAACATTATTGATCTTGGACTGTAAGAGAAATTAATAACACCCTCCTCTCGATCAGCTTGGGCACAGTCTCAGCTAGCTCTGGGTCTCTGAGCACCTCAATGGAGGAAGGAGGTCAGCCCAGTAAAATCAATCAAGGCAACAAGGACGAGTGAAGACCTGGAAAGCCCAAAAAAAGACACACATGGGTTCAGTCCAAGAATCAAAAAGGTTAGAATTATGTTCTTCAAACACAAAGCATGGAAGAGGATGCTGGAAATGGCAAGTGAATTGGGGGGAGGTGTTTCAAATGCAGAAAGTAGAATTCCTTCTGGAAGCCTGGAAAACTTTTTCGTGGTAACTCAATGGCATCTGTAGCAGATCACCTGCAGCCCTGCAGAATTCCAGTACTTGAGGCACAGGTCATATAGTCAATTCATAGGACACAGATTGTCCTTGGGGCTTTTTTGCTTTACAGCTGAAAAGAGTCATGAGAGAGAGAGCTGCTTTAGCTAGAGATATTTCTGCCAG
>NW_010101791.1:0-309 GCF_000699245.1 Pterocles gutturalis
GGGGAATCCCTTCAGTTGCAGCCCTGGGCAGCCCCAGGATAGCTCTGCCTGAAGTGAGGTAGGTAGAGGCCAGGAGCAAGAGGAGGCCAAGCAGGGGTTGGAAGCAGCACGATGGGTAGAGGCCACATGCGCATGGAGGCTGACAAGGGGTGGGAGGCCGGAGGGCAGGTAGAGGCCAGACCAGAAGGGAGGCTGAGAAAGGGTGGTAGGTCAGAGGGTGATTACAGACAAGGAGCAAGGGGAGGCTGAGAAGGGGTGGGAGGCTGGAGGGTGGGTAGAGGCCAGAAGTGAGGGGGGGCTGGGAAGGGG
>NW_010101792.1:0-5394 GCF_000699245.1 Pterocles gutturalis
CCGAGTATCTCTGCGGCCACGCTGGTTCCCGGCTGCCGAGCCCCTGGATCAGCCCCGCACCCCCCTCCCAGGACACTGGGTGTGGGACACAGGGGGGGACAATGCCAGGACCCGCTGCCCACAGGTCTTCATCTTCCTCCGTGCGATAATTAGCCAACAACACACGGAGGAGGTGAGGAACCTGCAGCATCAAGCCCAGCGGAGCTGATCTGGCACCTGCACCTCTGTGGGGTCACCAGCATCTCCCAGTGCTCTACTGGCAGCCTTGGGTCCACAGCAACAAAGGGGACGGGTGCTGCGCAGGAGATGGTCTGCGCCAGGTGACAGCAAGTGCATCTCCAGCAAGAGCATCTGACCCCAGGCCTGAAGAGTCCCTGAGGGTCCCCAAAGGTGCTCCCAGTCCCCAAGACCCAGGGCCCTCAAGGTGTGGGTCACTGGTCCACCCTGGGAGGGGGCAGGCAGCACTGGGGGCTCCGTTTCCCCTCCATGGAGTTGCCAAGAGCGGTGAAGGACAACCGTCCTCATCCTCAGCTGATCTCCCACCATCCCAGGGACACTCCCTACCGCCTCCATCGAGCAATGTGGCCAGGAGGTGACACATGCAGGGGACAAGTGGAGGGACACGGAGATGGTCTGAGGCTGGAGCAGCTCCCGTGCGAGGACAGGCTGAGAGAGTTGGGGGTGTGCAGCCTGGAGAAGAGAAGGCTCCGGGGAGACCTTCCAGCACCTCCCAGTGCTGAAAGGGGGCTACAGGAGAGCTGGGGGGGCTCTGGATCAGGGGGGCAGGGACAGGCCGAGGGGTGAAGGTTTGAAGCTGGAAGAGGGGAGATGGAGATGAGATGTGAGGAAGAAATGTTTTCCTGTGCGGGGGGTGAGGCAGTGGCCCAGGGTGCCCAGAGAAGCTGTGGATGCCCCATCCCTGGAGGGGGTTCAAGGCCAGGCTGGATGAGGCTTTGGGCAACCTGGGCTAGTGGGAGGTGTCCCTCCAGGAGCCTGCACCCATTGGTGCACCGAGCTTGTTCCTGCCTCTCTTCCAGGGATTATCCTTCAGCAGGGACCAGCCCAGGGGACAGGTCCACAGCAGGGTCCCAGGCCTGGAGCAGCTCAGCCCTTCGTTACCTGTACAGCATCTTCATTGTCTGGAGACATTCAAAGCCTGCCTGGATGCGTTCCTGTGTGATCTGATCTAGGTGTCCTGCTCCGGCAGGGGGATTGGACTAGATGATCTTTCGAGGTCCCTTCCAATCTCTAACATTCTGTGATTCGGTGAAGAGCAGGAGTTGGGCTGTTGCACTGGAGATGACTCAGCTCAGGAGGAACCTCGCAAGGCTCCAGCCCAGCCTCCTGTGCACAACACAGCGACCTCACCCAGCTGCTCAGGGCTCCCCTTTCAGCCCCATGTGAAGGAGGGTGGTTGTCCTCCCCTCAGGGCTTGAAAATCTCCCCCGACAGGCGCTGGGGGTGCCTGGCCCAGGGCTGACCCCTCCCAGGCAGAAGCTCTCCTTTTCCCACCCTGGAAGTGCTGGCTGGGGCTACCTGGCACCACTGAGGCTGGCTCCATCCTATCTGGAGCTGCCCTTCAAGAAGTCCCTGGCTGCTGGTAGCCACCCCTCAGCCCCTCCAGCCCAGCTCCACCTCCTCTGCTCAGCCCTGGGTCCAGGCGAGGTCCAGGGTCTCCACCAACTGCTCCCCACCTTCTCCATGTCCCTCTTTACCGGGGCCATCCCTGCGTGGGGTACAACAGCTTCCTGCAGCCTCCTACAGCAAACCCCACATGGGTGATGTGACCAGAGCCACCGCTGCCTCGAATTCCGCCTGGTGCCCATCATCATCCCCCGTCCTTCCCAGCAAGGCTTCTGGCCAGCCACCACCAAGCCCCTACCACCAGAGGTTTTGTGCAATTTCGAGTCAGCCACGCTTAAGGCCACCAGACGAGTTCTATCCAGAGTACAGGAGAGCTGGATTTCATCTTTCATTTTATTTCAAAGTTTAAAAGTTTGCTAAAAAAACCCAACCCAACACCCAAGTACCAGTTAGAATCATCTGTAAGTACCCAAAGACATCGCACAGAGCCCCAAACCCCGTGAAGAACACAGACCTCGCCCAGCACCCTCCTCTCCCTCTCTGCACCTCCGAGGATGGGTGAGAGTAGGGACAACCCACGCTCTCCATCCAGAAGGACAAAGAGCATCTTCCTGCAAGGAGAGACTTCCAGAGATCTAAGACCATCTTGTCAGCAGCCCAGGGAGGAGCTGAAGGAGGAAAAAATCAGCTCCAAATGTTACCAGCAGAGAGGAGGGAAGATCTCAGCCCCTATCGGAGCCGAGGACAGTGAAACCAACACGTCACCCGTGAGCTCCCCCAGCAGAGCTGCCCGGGTCTGCAGACCACCACACACCCGACAGTCCTCGCTCCGGCTCTCCCTCCTGCTCCTGACTCGTTAAATCCCTTTCCAGCCACTTCACAGCCCCCACTCAGGGCCCAGAGGACAGCCAGGAGGTGGCTTTAACTAGCCCAGCTGCCCAGAAAGGTCTCCAATACGGGGAAAGCAGCTCCTTGGGTCTTGGTGCAGCAGTTCCAGCAGCTCTTCTCCTCTTTGCCTGCCCAGGGAAGCTGCGGTTTCTGCTTCAGAACGGAGCAGAGCCGAGACTCGTACCCACTGTCCCTCACGCTGACGCGTGTCCTTTGGAGCAAGTCCCTGTCCACAGCCTGGATCCTGCTGTCCTGGACACCCGTTAGCGTGGAGAGCAGCTGGACATGCCAGTCTGACTCCAAAGAACTGCTGTTGAAGTTGTGCTCAGCCCAGGCGTTACGTGGAGGAGGCTGGAGGAGCCCAGGGCACAGCGCCCGCTCTTGGCTGCGGTCGGGGAGGTCAAGTAGTCCCGGTGCTATTTTTTCTTCTGCTCTGACAGAGAGGGAGCAGCAACATCTGGCTTCAGCCACAGGCAGTTTTGGAGAGGGCAAGCGGCCAGCAGGACAGCTGCTCCTGCTCATTATGCTCTCCAGATCAGGACCATTCACAGTTCTGGGTGTGTTTTCCTTCTCCCCTCCGAGCCGCTTCCCTTGGGAATCCCTGTGCGCTCTGCTCCAGCCACGCTTGCTGACAGCGCTGGCTGAGGGATCAAACCCCACCGATGCAGCCCCAAGGGAACCCGGCTGCAATGTGGGGTCCCCAGGGTTCCCACGTGGGCACAGATCCAAACCCAGGGAGCTCCGAGGTCTGTTGGAGAGCTCTGTGCTCAGGGGCGAGCTGCCAGCACCCGCCATGCGGGACAAGCCTGGCTCCGGAGCCTGTCCTGCGCCCTGTGCACCCATCCCACTGTCCACCGGGCTCGGCTGCTCGTACGGGGAGAGGCCAGCACCCAGCTCCAGCCTCGGACGCTTCCCCGCCCGGGTGCTGTGTCCAGAGGAGGGCTGGCGTTTCCTGGAGGCGGGCAGTCCTTGCAGAGGATGGCCCACAGACCCGAGTGTTTGCTGTTTACGAGGTTCAGATGAAGCAGCAATTGCCTCTCTGACACGAGCAGCCGCTCCATGAGTCCCCCAGCCCAGGTTAGGAGCCAAGCCTGGACCTGTATCCCCCACCCCAGACTGCTCTGTGGTGCCCTGCACAGCAGAGACCCCTCTGCCGAGTCCTGCTCTGACAAGCAGCCCCCCAGAGCCATTCAACAACCTCCCTCCTCCTCCAGGATCACTGCCCCTGTCCCTGGGCAGGCACGGGGACCATCCCTTGGTCTTCAGGCCATGATCACGCTCCGTATCAACGAACAGATCCACAGCACCGTGCTCAGGCTGCTGCCTTTTCTTACCCAGCTCTGCTGCCGGCATCTCAGTTCCTCCAGGAACTTGTGCTGGAGGCACCAAGCGTTCACCCGTCATGCAGGACCACAGCACCCTGCGAAGAACCGTCAGTTCATGCTCGCGCTCTCTAGGCCCAGCAACACTCTTCCCCCACTGAAATGAAGCTTTTCTGCGGTGCAGGATTTTTGAAGCCCTTGCTCAAGAGGTGATAAGACATTTTAGACCCATCAGGCTCAGCAAACAGCGAGACTGCTGCTGGCAGAGGAGATGGGCAGTGCAGGATCCCTCAGCCTTCCCAACAGCCCAAGGTCTGGGTACAGAGCAGCAGGGTTTGTGCCGGACAGGGGGATGGAGGAGATGGGCCCAGCTCTCCTTTCTAGCTTAAGAGGCACTAGAAGTCCACAGGAACTTCCCTGAAGCAGAGAAGTCACAGAAATTCAAGAACATCTCCCATGGCTTGTCTAAACCTCACCTGACAGGGGCCAGGTCGGTCCCACCACCACCCACAGCCCTCTGCTTCGCTCTGGCCGATTCCCTGGCACAGGGCATGGGACCAGCACCACAGCAGTGTGGAGATCCAGGCCCTGTCCCCGTGAGCGTGCCAAGCAGTACCACGCTGCTTTCCAGCTCTAAGAGCTACCAAGACTCACAAAGCCTCACCTGTCTGACTGCTCCACAAAGCTGTTGGTGAGCTGTGAGATGATGCGATCCACAGGCGCGTACTGCGAGGCGTCCAGCGCAAACCGCCGATGCTGGGGGCTCTGGAGATGCTGGAAGGTGGCAGAGACCCTTTTAGCAACACACGTCCTTTCACAGGAGGGAAATTTGCAGGAACAGCCCCTTCCCCCAGCCTACCAGACTAGAGGGCAAACAGCCTTTTCACCAGATACAGCCGCTGTTTGGAAGCGGGTTTTGGGAAACGTGGGCAACGCTGTTCCCCCGGTTGCTTTCAGCGAGTATTCTGTTCCCATAGACACCCGGCGATGAGGAGGTTGTGTCTCTATCTAACAGCAGCCTACAGCTTTCCCCACAGCTCGGAAAAACGCCAACTCCAAATACATACCGTCTATCGCTGAAGGCTGGGCTCTGAAAGCCACGTTGGCATCTTCCCAGGAGATAAAGGTGGGAAGATGTTTTTTTTTTTTAATCAGCCTGTGCACCCCAACTGCCCTGGAACAGGCTTCCCACCTTACAGACCAGGTAACAGGGTGATCCTCGAGCTCTCCTGGCCTCAGAGATGAGCATCTCATGCCCCAACCTTCAAAACCACTGTTTGCCCAGACCAGGAGGTTGGAGCTCTGTGGCTGTCATCTATGAGGCTGATCCCATGAGACACCATGAGGGCTGTACATGTGGCAACCTGCCTTCCTTCCAGAAGAGTTCACGCTTCTCCTTGATTAACAAGGCTGTTGAGTGGCCCCCATAACTTTTCACAGAATCACAGAAGGGTTTTGGTGTCAAAGGGACCTTAAAGCTCACCCAGTGCCACCCCCTGCCATGGGCAGGGACACCTCCCACCAGCCCAGGTTGCCCCAAGCCTCATCCAGCCTGGCCTTGAACCCCTCCAGGGATGGGGCATCCACAGCTTCTCTGGGC
>NW_010101792.1:5558-10348 GCF_000699245.1 Pterocles gutturalis
AGGTGCTGGGAGGTCTCCCCGGAGCCTTCTCTTCTCCAGGCTGCACACCCCCAACTCTCTCAGCCTCCTCGCACGGGAGCTGCTCCAGCCCTTTGCAAGGAACCCAGGTCCCAGGGGAGCCCTTACCTTCTGCAGCTCTTCAAAGGTCTCTTGGCAGCACTCACAGAATCCCCTCTTTCTCTTGGGCACAGTGACCGGTGTGGACCGGGAGCTCTTCTCCCTCTCGCTGCAGATCACACAGCCCTCGGCAGCCCTACGAGGTAACGGCAGAGATGTCCCCTGCCCCACCAACAGCACCAGCAGGTACCAGCCGCCTGTGTGAGGGCTGGGGAGGCAGCGCTGCCCTGGAGCTGCGGCTGTTTAACCCAGACCAGGGCTCCTTTCGCCCGCATCCAGAAGACAAGCGATTCCCTAAATCCCAGGAAGCAGCAGGGTGGGAGTTGGGTTAAAAACTTGCACAGAAGGAGCTACAACCTACCTGGCTCTGCAAGAATTCGAGAGGCTTTTCAGAGGCTCAAATGGGCTGGAGCCTTTGGGTGCCAGGAAATTCAGGTCGGGAAAGCTTTTGAACTGGCAATGGAAGGGTCGGAATCGCCTGAAAGGAACAGAGCAGGACATGAGACCTCTGGCAGTGACAGCATGGTTAGAGCTGTCCCTCCCTCAGCGGGGCTCAAGGGGCTGCCTCATCTGCGATGGGACCCTGGCCATCGCTCTCCTTTCATTTGGCCGTGACAGAGATTTCCCATTTCTCACTGGAAGTCCCTAACCTGATTCCCAGTAAGAGCACTGGCGAGGGGATGTTTTGGACAGAAGGCAGGCTTGCCTGCTCAGCTGCAAACTCACCTTTTGCCCCCCAGGCACCTCCGCAGCAGCCAGCGCAGTATTCCCAGCTACACAGCAGCACGGGAAAGTTCAGGTTCCTCCATGACATCGCTGTCCTCACACTTTATCACATGCATCATGTAAAACCTAATATCTGACTCTGCAGCTGCCTTCAATGTTGTCCTCAGAGCAATTAATTAGCACTCTGGATCCCGTTAGAGTTACAGAGTTGTCAGAAACACCGCAGAGATCAGATGCCCTGGTGCCGGATGCTGTAATCGAGTTACAGCCCCTGACCTCGTGTGTGTCCATCTCCTTCCTCATTTCAGAGGGCTCGGGCAGATCGAGTGACCGGCTGAGGATCACAAACGGAACCCGAGCAAGGAAGTAAACCCTGTTGTCAAGTCTCGTTTAGCACCTTCCCCCCCAAAAAAACACGAGCCACCCAGATTGTTTCTGTAAACCCCATCTGCCTCCCTCCAGGAGAACGCCAGCTGCCCGGGGCAGAACAGGGTCTTCAGAGCCCAGGCTCTGCCTTGTGGGCTGAGTATTCCCTGCAAATAAAACCAGTAAAGGATGCCCTTCCTGGGAACCCCTGAGGTTTTAAGGTGGGATATTTAGAATGACCTCATTTACCTGCTCTGGTCTTCAACCTTCAGAAAGGGGGGCTTCAGTTTTCCTGCTGGAAAGAAAGGCAGTTAGAAGTCACCCTGGCCGAATTCCCTCCTTATTGATTCACTCCCCAGCAGAACTGGACTTCAGAGCCAAGCTCAGCGGTCGTTACAACACCCATGAATGCCAAGCAATGGCTCAGCACAGCCAGAGTAGCTCTTTGGGTAACCTACAGCAGCCCTGGCCTCCGGAGGATCCAGCAGAGTGACCAAACCCTGGAGGCAGCCCCAACGTGGGCTGTTTCTACCTTTGAAAGAACATCCCACCAAGCCCCTCGCAGCTTTAGCACCTGCTCAGTCTTACCAGCCACCGGCCTGACCCCAAGCCTCCAACTCCACCTCGAATCCTAAAATCCATCACACATCCTCAACGTAACATGCTCCCAAGCACAAGAGACCATTTACAAGAAACAAATTGCATCAGTGGTTGCACAAGTACAGAGCTCTGCACCAGCCCTTCCAGCACCATTTTTTTCCGTTTGCCTTCACCCAACAGCCCGAGTTCAGAGCAGCTCCAGCCAGGAGGGTCAAGTCAAAGCGGTCAGAGCTGCTGGAGCCAAACCAACGCGCTGTGCGGCCAAGCCTGGCATGAGAACACCGCTGAAGAGCAATATCTGGCCTCTGCTTGGTCCCCGAGGAGGGCAAAGCTCTGCTTCCTGCGGAGGGGTAATATACACGAAGAGAGCAGGAGAAACCTCAGCAGTGCGCTCAGGGAAGAGGCTCTCAGAGCCCGGCGGGGCAAAGAGTCTACCAGCCCCTCCTGTCTCTCAGGTGTGGTCAGCTCACAAGGGATAACATTACCCTCAGCCTGGAAATCCAAGTACAGATCCTGCCAGGAAACAAATAGCTACTGAGTTAATCCCACAGGGCACCCACCTGACCCCGGCACCAAGCCTCGTGCCTCCCTTACTGCCCCTGAAGGGCGAGGCGGTTTGTGTGCTTGTGATCCCGGCACTCAAGGCTATTTTCTCCAAAGAAATGTTAACCTCCCCCTGGAGAAAGGCTGAGTCCACCTGCGCTCCCCAGTATGCTCCTCGAGCCTCCTCCTGAGCTGCATCGATGCGGTTATGTCACCGAAGCAGCTATTTAAGTACAGGATCGATTCTTCCACGTAAACGCTGCCAAATGCTTCGCACTTCTGAAAGCAGGGCTGTGTTCAGGGCTCTGGATAAAACCCAGACTGGTGGTGGGTCCTGAGCCCTCATGGCAGAGCGCTGAGCGGTGACAAATGGTTCAGCTGTCACCGCAAGTCCCCAGGCAGGGTTCAGAGTGTGCCACAACAAAGAGCTCAGAGCTTTCAGCAGATGATCTGCCTTATCCAACAGCTTTCCAAGCTTTTTTTTGCCACCTTCCCCCCTCCAAAACTGGAAAATAATCTTTCAAGTGTCACGCACAGAATCCAGGTTGGAGGCTGAGCTATTACCGAGCGCTCACTCTCCAACGAGCGAAGCCACAAGCGAACTTACGTCACGGGTGCCAATCTCAGCACCACAATTGGCTCTTGTCTAATTGCAGATGAGAACCTGGTTTTTTTCCCCCCCTCCCTCCTCCTTTGGGAGCGTTATCCCTCGATCGGTGTCTCAGCAGCACATCTCAGCCTAGCAGAAGTGAGTGGGCTGTGAGGAACATGCTCTGCTCTGGAGGATGCATTCTTCTTCAAAACTTGGTTTGAGCCGGTGGATTCAATGTGCAGCGCCAGCAGCACAGTTCTCGGGCACCTCAGGATTCCGGGAGCTGCACCGCAAATGATTTGTGGGATTTTAAAAACCACCGCCTGAAATCAAAGGCAGAGCAGCCTCGGCTGTGTCAGGAGGCTGCAGCTAGACTCAGACAAGGAGCCACAGAAACCACTCAAGAGAAACTGCCTTCACAGTTGGTGTATTTTGGACTGCTGAAGTTTCAGATGGATTTTCAAATTCCAAATGAGGCTTAAAAACAGCTCTGCATCCGAGTGTAAATAGGAACACGACTTGCAGACTTACCTTTGGGAATTTTGGATCCGGACGCGAGGCATTTTGCCTAGAGGAAACAGTGACATATTTAGTATGGGAGCCAGCACAGGCAGAACTGTAATTACTGATCCCAGAGCAGCGAGGCAAGATTGCAGCAGCCTCACCCACCACGTCAGAGCTCCTGCAGCAGAGACTGTATCACCTCCCCCTGATATTTTGTCTCCCAAGTTACCTAGATTTCCTTTAAATATGCTATACAGGCTGCCACTCTGATTTAACGCCCTACCTTCTCACTGACCTCTCCAATGCGTTAAAAAATACCCCAGAAAGCCAGGGAACAAGCCACATGGGATTTCTGTCTTACCCTCAGTCCAGCACAAGTCAAATCAGTCTGAGCTGTGCTACAGATGGGGTTGAGAACTAACAGCTGCCTATTCTCATCCGCTCTTACCTCCACTTTATAAAAAGGAAAAATTCTTTGAATTTTATCATCTCCATCCCTAACAGAAGCACCAGATTGCCCAGTGCTGGATGAAAACCCAGGAGATCACCCTGCTGACTAGCCCAGTTGCACCTGAGGAGCCAGAAGGATCGCTCAGAACCACCGAGGGATCCCGAGCACCCCAAATCAGGCTGAAGTCAGTTACCTCTGTCTTCTGGCACAGCTTCCTTGCTCCTGAGACGGCACGCAGCAGCTGCTGAGTGTACGACAACATTTCTGTGCAGGTGGGACGTCAAAGAGCCAACACAAGAAGGTGAGCTGCTCCCCTCCACCAACCCCAGCACAAGTCTAGCTCCCCACCTGCACCGGGAAAAGTGGGGAGCACCTGGGCCTGCCATCAGCTGCAGAGCATCACCTCTACACGGTTAACTCACTCCAGAAAAAAACACAACAAAAAAAACCACAAGAGCTTTGAGGGACAGCACCCCACCTTGCTCTTTAGCAGAGCTGGAGAGCTTGAAGACTGGAACTTTAAACTGGAGCTTTAAGTCTGCAAAAAGGGCAGATTGAGATGAGATGTGAGGAAGAAATGTTTTCCTGTGCAGGGGGTGAGGCAGTGGCCCAGGGTGCCCAGAGAAGCTGTGGATGCCCCATCCCTGGAGGGGTTCAAGGCCAGGCTGGATGAGGCTTTGGGCAACCTGGGCTAGTGGGAGGTGTCCCTGCCCATGGCAGGGGGTGGCACTGGGTGGGCTTTAAGGTCCCTTCCCACCCAAACCGTTCTGGGATTCTGTGATTTTTACAGCACACAGACCAGACCCTGGTATTTGAGAGCCCTGACAGGCTTGCAATGCCGCTGCCGATCAGCGGAGCTGGCTGCTCAGGAACGTGTACCGGCAGCGGCTG
>NW_010101792.1:10365-13942 GCF_000699245.1 Pterocles gutturalis
CACCCAGACAAGCTCAGCCACGGCTGTATGTCACTGTCAGCGGACACTCAGGAACCTTTTACTCCAGATCTATTATTAGAAGCAGAGTTCCACCATCTGTCTTCCCCATCACCCCCTCCCCATTCATCACGGAGACAGGAAGCGCCTTCCAGCACAGCTCCTCCAACATCAGCACTTCCTCATTAACACCGACCAAACCCTGCCATTAGTACCATCTGTACTTCCAGGTCAATTAGGAAAAATGGTCTTTTTGGAACAAATTAATGCACTGACCAAGCTATTAACAACTCCTAATACTACAGCCTCAGTATATTAAACCATATGTGGTGTTTGCTATTGCAAATGCGACAGCAGCATGTTCTACACATACCAGGAAATCTGGTTTTTGAAGGGCAGACCCAGCCAGTCACGGCCAGGACCGCACGCAGGTATCGCTTGCAATTTCTTCCTTTTGTACCACACTCGCTGCATCGCTTCTGCTCCACTTGTCTCAAAAATCACTGATTACCAGCAGCTAATTTCAGCCTACAGAGAAGGATACCATCCACGTGCAGGATCTGGACTCCCCACAGGCGGGCGTTGGCGAGGATGCTGCTGCCACCGCAGGTGTCCTGTACGAACAGAGAGGTTTGGCAGGTGCAGCTCCGAGTTGGCTGTGCAAGCACACGCGGCTCTCAATCTAGTTTAGAGATTTTCCTGCTGGCCTGCTGTTATTAAAACCAGGGCACAGCAGAAAAGGTCCGAACTTATGCTTTATCTACCCCAAATTAACAGCAGCATCTAGGTCAAATTTTTAATCCCTGCTATAGCATGAGCTTTGAAGCAGACACCGAGATTCTTTTGGCCACTTGTGATGTCAGTGAAAGGACTCCAGGGGAGCCTTGTGCCCCAGCTATGCTGCTTTAGTTCTATCTAGGCTAAAAATTCATCTAACAACCAGTCTTGTGTTAAAAATTCTTTTGTGTTGAGCACCCAGATCACTGGGCCAGGCCTTAGAAGTACTGAACGTGGACAGACAGAGTGACTCCGTGAAGAACAGCGCCCAGGAGCGTTGCACGATATCCTGCAGAGCCACAAGCACCTGCTTCAGACCTTTACCAGCCCCAGAATCTGCTCCTTCAGCAGGCAGGGGCTCTGGAGAAGCGGCTGGCACTGGTTTTGCACTGCTCAGCAGTATTTTGAACATACTCAGCTAGAGAAAAGCCCGTCCACACACTGCTCACCTGATTCTTCATGGCCTTCTGCAACAGTTCCTTCCCTCTGCTGATCAGGGCCTGCGGAGAAAGAAGCCAAGTACGACGTTAGAGCAAAGAGCTACCAGGCAGCGGCACGCTGAGGACAGCACGGCTGTCCAGCAAGAATGATTTCTAGAGGTACCCACTCTCCGCTTGGGAGAAGAGTCTGGCCAAGATTTCATCTCAGAGAAAGCAGGAGCGAGCATTTCCAGGGAATGGGAACTGCAGAGGCACCCATTAGTGCACCAAGCAGCTGCTCAGCCAAGGCTTGGCTTTCATCGAACCCCAGTGAGTGCTTGTGAGCCAGCCAAACGGAAGCAGCAACTCAGCTTGGAAACTCTGCCTGCCACGTCCCGACAGGCTGGCGGGGCAGGAGCGCCCTTGCTGGGAACCCAGCCTCATTTGTGAGCCAATGATTTCAGCAAATAGGTTAAGCTCTTTGCAAGACAAATGGATAGTGCTGGGAGCAAGGACAGCGGAACAAACATGGTGAAACGCCCGACATCAGCCCAGGTTTCCCACTCGTGTAGTTTTACACAGCCACCACTCACTCACCCTGCCCCTGCCTATGTATGGGGAGAGAATTAAACGGGTGAAGGGAAAGTGAAGGGAAAAGATGCTCATAGGGTGAGATAAGAACAATTCAATAACTAAACTGCAATAATATTTTAAATCATAATAATGATGATAACAACAGTGATATATACAAATACACAAACAAGTGACACACGGTGACACTGCTCACCACCCCACGGCCAAGGCTCAGCCTGTTCCCAGCCAACGATCCCAGAGCAGGGAGAGTCCTGAAACTGCAATCTCGGAACGGAGATAAGAGCTCGAGTGTCCGAGAGACTGAAATGACCCTGAGAGAGGGGAGGGAGACACCCTGGAGCAAGAGAGAAAACTCCCAGCCAGAGCCTCACCTATCCCCTGGCCATGCCGGGCATGGGATGGAACAGACCATCGGCCAGTTTGGGTCTCAGCCCTAAACCCGAGGTTGAATCCTGGGCTGGTCACTGGGGCTGTGCTCCCTCCCAGCTCCTCCTGCCCCTGCAGACACGGGCACAGCAGAGAAGCTGGAAAGTCCTTGACTGTCCTGGCAGCAGCTCTGCCCATCAGTGTGTGATCAGCTTCTCCTCAGCACAAACCCAACCAGCCTCTCCCTGGCTGCTGGGAAGAGGGGTCACTCTGCCCCAGCCCAAACCAGGTTGTAGGCTCTCCCTGCACTCACAGCTTCCAGCACACACCAGTGTTCAACACAGGACACTGGAGCTTTGCCCACAAGCACCACTGACCTGAAAGCCCGGCTGCATCAGGGTGAGCAGGACCTAGAGACACCCCTCCTTGCAAGCTGCTCGTGTAGATCTCCTCCCATGTTACAGCGGCGTTGCCCTACCTGTGTCCGTGAGCACACACCCACACCCTGCAATGGTTTTATCTTGTTTACATTTCTCTGGCTTTTCTAGACACACCTCTGCATCGGGACAACCACCTGTCCTGCTGGGAAGCCAGCCAAGTCCTGAATTTCCTCTGCCTTTCCAGCAGATATCTTCGTTTACTAGCTCAAAGCTATAACACACACATTCAAGCGGACAACGATGTGGAGATATAAGGAAGAGCAGCAGAAATATAAACAGCCAGACCAGGGGAAAAAAAAAAACAAACCACACTATGTGTTTGCTCAGACCAGGAACAACTTCGCCCTCCAACTCTGGTCTCAGGTTCTACTCTGCAGATCTCTCGGGCCAAACCTTTGAGGTGGCCGAAACCTTTCGAGCTCTTACAGTGTCTGGTGGCTTCTGGTGAGGTCTCGGACGGTTCCTTTTGGAGGTAGAAGGTGTTGGGCTTGCGGCTTTTGCTTCCTCTGATGATACGCTGCTCCATTTCTCAGTACGAGTCCTGGCTTTGTCCCATTTGGCCTCTTTGCTGCTGGAAACCACGCAGCTGATTTCTTTGCTTAGGAAGCTTTCAGTCACCTGCAGCGAGAGACAGAACAGAGCAGCTCTGACACCGTTCAACTCTGAGGCCAAAGAGTCCTGCTAAACACGACCTACTGCCTTGAGCTTAACCCCGCACACAGGTAAGAGGCTCTGTTCTCAGAACATTTCAGTGAAATAAGCAGAAAGTGAACAGTGGGGGCACGCAGCTCCACACAGAACAGGACAGCAGGGAGCTAAAAAGTGGAAACACACACACACCCCTCTGCACAGACGCTAGAGGTCTGAGGAAAAGGTAGAAAACCCAAATTTGGGATCCTAACAGGAGGTTTATCGGGAACTCAGCAGAAGGCAGCCACCAGTGCTAACCCGCATGTTAAGTTGGGTACTGACCTGTTGGAGAGT
>NW_010101793.1:0-2547 GCF_000699245.1 Pterocles gutturalis
GCAGCTCTGCTCCTGCAGATGAGACTTTTTAGAGAGACAAGATTTCTATGTTCTCTTTTCCATTTTCTTTTGCTCCTGCTCTGCTTTCACTTACCTGTGAAACCCGAGCTGCTCAGACAGATTCTCTTCTGCGACCAGCCTCCCTTCAGCAAAAGACCACAGCATAAATCCTGAAGGGATCCTTTCTGCTGCCAGCAGGACTGTGAGAACTTTAGCAGAGAATGAAGCCCACTGTTTTATGACTGCTTTAGTCTGATGTCTCAGAATATTGGCTGACATTACCTACAGGCCGACCCAGACATGCAAAGCCGCTAGCATTGCATATGAGTAACAAAAGGCATGCAAAGAATTATTTCTCATTTTAGCTAGGAAATGCCCGCTTAAGGATACTTATTTATGTTGTACACAAGATCCCTTTTTGCCGATATGGATAATAAGACATTTTCTCTGCACATCCAAGAACCTAGAAAACCTAGAGGAAAATATTCCAGGGCATCTCTCGTTGGATTTGGCACTTACTGTAGCATCCAGAAGTTAACCGCACGGCTAATAAAAGAATGTGCAGTAATTACTTTTTAATGATCATTTCCTGGGTGTGGTAAGTGGTTTTGTCGCTTGAAATTCTTATGCAAATAAAATCAGGCTAATCTTCTTAAATAGGTAGCTGTAGCTGTGTCAGCCTATTCTGAGCTGGTAGGAGAGCTGCATAATACTTGGAATTCTCTAAATTGTTCATGTCAGTGGGATATCAACAATCAGCACAATAATAATGATAATAGGCATGTGTTTGCTTGCAAAGAAATTATTGCATAACTAAGGGCCTCATTAAGGGTTTTCAGTACCTCAGAAGAATGCCCCTAACTTTCTGATTGTTTTCATTCTGTTAATACCAACATCACACAAGCCACTCCCCAAGAGACTTCTAACAAGCATGTTGTTTTAATCACTGGTTGGTTAAGAAATTCAGATGCAGCAATGTATTTGAAATGAATTCACAGTGCAGTTATGCCTGGAGTGCTTTGATGAACAGAGAAGAGTGCCTGCTTATGAGACCGCCATCTCTCCGAAGCAATGCTCTCTCATTCCGGCTTTTTTGCATCGCACAGCGGTGCTCCTAATGTGATTCCAGTCATCCCACACAAGTGGTAGAGCAACAGTAATTGTTAAATGTAAACCTTCTAGTAATTTCTACAATTTCCTGATAAAAAAAGTGAACTGTCCCAACACAGCCCTGCCCCAGCAACACAGGAAACAAAATGACAGCTCTGTGGCACTCAGGCAAGATCACCCATGTCAACAAGTCCAGGGCATGGCGGTCACAAGTGTCCTGCAGTTTTGAGAGTTTCCAAAGGGTATCCATGCCCACAGCACGTGTCACAAAATGCTCCGTCACCCAAAAGAGACTGAAAACCTTTGCCGCCAAACCTAAATTGCACGCTAACAGGGATGGAGATGCCCAGATGGCAGGGCAGTCTGAAGAATTCTGACAGCCCTTAGGACGCTGACAGCCCTGAGGATGACTTTTACGCTTCTGAGACCAAAGTCTCTGCACACAGTCACAAAGTGGCTGCATGATTACACCAGGCAGGCCTGAGACCTGCAGGGTTGGATCTGCCTTTCCTCTTGTGGGCCCAAAGCCTGAGTCTTTAGCATTTCTTAAGATGGCAGTAGATAATATAGGAAGCCAGCTGCAGCCCACACTGCAAAGCAAAGAAAACGAAAACAACACAATAATCCCTGCCAATGTGACCTAGGGCAAAATTCCTTCCTGACCCTAGATCTGGTGATTGCTTTAACCCAAGTATGTGAGCCACACCTGCCCACAGGTGCTTGAGAAATTTTCCAATACCACTACAAGCATAAGCATGCTTGTCCAGCCTCCTTTTTTCCAGCCAGGCTGATGCCGGTGCTTCAAAAGTGAAATTAAACTCTACAGTGCAGGTGATAAATCATAGTAGTTGTGAAAACGATTTCTTCCTGGTCCTCAGGCAGCCAGCAGAAGCATGAAGCATTTGACTGACACAAAATAAATACGTTACAGAAAATGGCAACCAAGTCAGCTTTGAACTCCATCACAAGCTTGAGAATAATGACAAACCAACCCTCACATCCCCCAGCCATGTCCTGGTGACCTTCCCACTTGCAAATACAAAGCGAAGGGATGAAAGGGCTACCTGACAGGGAGAGTAAAACAGTAACCTGGAAGGAGCTGAATGACCCAGTGCTATGCTAGCTAACTGTCAGACTTGCTCTAGCATCTTGTACCAGCCCTCCCCTTGCTGCCATCCGTGGTCGTGGATGCAGCCATGTGGCGCCTTCCCCCTTTGTTGTGCTCCACAGTCTGCTGATGAAGCCAGTTGCTGCCTTGCTCCCCTCGTTTGCTCTGCCAAGGCACCCAGCCAGCACTCTCTTCTGCAAGTTATTCCCCACAAAGTCTCCATCCAGACTTTGTAGAGTTCAGCTGCTAGGTTTATTTTTACCCCCAGAGAGGCACAGTTTACACCAGGGCTGTGCTCCACAGCCAAAATAAAGAGACCACAGGCCCCA
>NW_010101793.1:2569-18809 GCF_000699245.1 Pterocles gutturalis
TCTGCCTGCACTGTTGCTTTTTCAGCCAAAGACCTCACAGCCCTCCTCAGTACCTCAGTGCACCCTGTGCGCTGCTTCAGCCTGGTAGGGAAAATCAACTCCAATGGCACAGAAGCCCTCGAAAGAGTCTTTAGCACAAGTACTCCGAGATAAAACTTCCTTTCTAAGGTTGCTGCCCTCAGGACTCCTTGACCCCACCATAGCAGACTGCAGTATAGGCTGTGGTGAGCTTTCCTCACAGACACATCAGACACAATTTTTCTGTCTATTCATAGACAATGTGAATAACAGTATTGTGTTTACTCCAACTTCACATCCTAGCACATGTGTGTGAAAAAGCAGCCTAACCGCATGCACCTGATGTCTTGGCCGTCCTGTCAGTTCCTCCCCCATAGGAGCCAACAGACTGTTCCCACCATAGAGGACACGGAGTTGGGGTTTCTCTACTTCCGTGTCCTTCTCAGCTTCGGATCCACCAGCATCTTTGAACTGATTGCAGATAGGGACAGATTCTCTCCCCTATGAAGTTAAGAGCAAAACGGCTTTTGTCTTTGCTTCTAGGCTCCTAGAAGCCCAAGTCACCTGTGAAATTGGTACTTCAGTTCCAAGGTGAGGTGGCTGCTTTTGAAAGTTCCTGTCCTCTGGCTCTCAGTTAAG
The DNA here is from genome assembly GCF_000699245.1 of Pterocles gutturalis. Taxonomy (NCBI): domain Eukaryota; kingdom Metazoa; phylum Chordata; class Aves; order Pterocliformes; family Pteroclidae; genus Pterocles; species Pterocles gutturalis. The sequence continues at coordinate 3,227 of NW_010101793.1, forward strand.
GCTGTCTGGCTGTGGGCAGCTCATAGGACAGACAATATGTAGCTCATTTACCCCTTTGTTCCCTGTCCTTTTCCTCACCCTCATCTTAACAAGGATTCATGTAACACCTAACACAACCATGACTGTGTAATAATTACTACAAACATTGTACCACCAGCTGTGAACTTGCAATACAGCCATTACCATAAACAATAACAACAAGCATGTTAATGTTTTGTTGTTCTCTCAGATTTGGTTACCTTATTTCTGAAGGCTATGCATAAATACCAGTCTACCTGTGCTTTTGCCACATTTGCTCTGTAAATGGAAGATATCCCACTCTTTTCTCTGAAGTTAAAATGGGTGTATAGACATTAGAAACACAAAAATCAAGTATGCAATCCCAGCAGTTTTTGATATGGTCTGTGTTCTGCATTTTAAGACTATCAAGCTGAATGAAAAAAAAAAAAAAAAAAAAAAAAAGGGACTGGCTGCATATTTTTTTAAAAAAACTTTTATTATGACAGCCTAAGATAGGAGGAAGCAGCAAGGCTGAGGAAAGAATTATGCCTAAGAATAAAGACATCCAGGACTTCAGAAGTTAGTCAAAATGAGTATGTGCAATTCTCCTTAGGTTATCAGGGATCTGTCCGAGTGATCCTGAATATGCAAAAGAGACCAGATAGCCAGCATACAGAAATTGGACCATATTATTAATGAAGCCATAATTTTCATGTATCTTATAAACCAGGTTGTGTGTTATAGCAACAGGCACGAAAATCATAACCTCCTGATGAGTACAAGTGGGTTTGGAGAGCGGGCTCATGCTAATTGTTGTGAACAGGGTATGATGTGTTAGGATTCAATTTCACCTTGGGCATGAACTTGCTGTGGGAACTCCATCAAGTCTGTCACCCAGGCTTCTACTTTCCCCCCTCCTTTGGTCTGCTTTTATTTAGTCTGAAAGCCTGGGAACAGGCAGTATCTCTTAACGTGTCTTCTTCAGTGCCTGGCCTGACAGAGTCTGATTTCACAAAGAGACTCTGCATTCTGCAGAAAACATAGACAAAAGCTACACTGAAAGAACATGATTTACACTGTGATTATCTGTAACACTGTGGTCCAGCAGTAAATAAAAAGTGAGCAAAGTCATCTGCCAGGCAGGAAAGACTGTCTTGTCTAGGAACAGATGAGATCCCTTGTCCTCCCTTTACCCCCATTTCCACTGCTGGGACAATCAGAATCTGTCACTTCCTCACCTTCAGACACATGTCTGTGGCAGTTCAGTAAGACTGGTTTTGTACCTCGTTCTCTTGGATTTATTTAGAGGTAAAACCTCAAAAATCCTGCTATGTCAGAATCCTACTTAACAGCCTCACCAGAGAAGAGGGTTACACCCAGAATACCTAGGACTTCCGTATCCACCTCTAGGACTTTGTCTTCAGGACCACCAGTGTTCAGTCTCAGCAGAAATGCACTTCAAGCTTGGAAGGTCAGGAATGGTTTCTGCATGCTGTGTCAGTAGGCCTAGGATCAAAAACCAAGGCCAGCAGCCTCTGTAAGAAGCTACCACCAGATATTCCAAAAGGAACACCCCACCGAAGTGAAGTTTCGTATGGCTCTGGAGGAGAACAAGTATCCCCGTTCAGTGGTATTGTGGGAGATTCTCGGATTTTCCTGACAGTTACGAGGAAAGAACAAAGAGAATTTTAAGAGTCATTTCTATACTAGCTGAATCTATCTTAGGATACAGCAGGGTTTCCCATGGTAAAGCTTCCCTCGGGTAGATTTCAAAGATCCACCATTACAAAGGCAAAACACAGGTCATCATTGCTCTGTCCTGTAACATCAGCAATAGCAGCAATGTTGTGCTCTGGAGACATAATCAGCAAGGCCAACAGACCCGATTTGGAGCTGACAGTGTTACTCCACTGAAGCCAGTGGAGTTATTTCTGTATAAGTGAGAGAAGAAACCAGCCAGTATTTTGTCCTGTGGAGCTGAGGCACCACTGGGAACACTGCTGTCTCCTGCTTTCTTTGCAGCTTCACAGGTAACATTGCAGTGGCAGTAGCGGCCGTGCTGAAACTAAGCCCAAATACTTAGATTTGCCAACAGAGAAAAAATAGCATGTCTCAAAGATAATGCTTGTGATTAAGTCTTCAGCGACTCAGTCTTTCAGGCACTGCATGAGTAGCAAGCTGTCGACTTGGTGCATTATGCACTGAGATGTTTCTAAGATAATGTCTTCTTAGAAAGAGATCAATGCCAACCTTGTTTTGCACAGCTGTGTTTTGCACTGGTGCTTCAGAATTCTGCAGCTCTTTCTTCTTTGTTTTGCTGCAGATTGTACAGATGAGTGTCCCACCTCAGGTGCTTCTTACAGGCCCTTTTAATAGGAGCAGGATATTTAAGGCATCAAATTGTACCCCATGGGAGTTGCAGGATTAGGCCATAGAGCAGTTTATATTATAATGGTGCCCTGCATCACCAAATTTTGGCTTGAATTAGCAATCATTTCCCTTAACCTTTTCCTTTTAGACTGTTACACCCCATGTGGTTTATGCTAGGATGGTATGTTGTACTCATCATCTCCTGATGTGTCAAATACATGGGAGAAAGAACAACATGGAGTAAGAGACTAAATATCAAGGATTCAGAATCTGGTCTTTTCAAACACTGGGCCTGAACAATCAGTTAGTAGACTCTGAACTTCATTCTTAGCTTTGCATGCAGTTCAAAGCAGGAAAACCACAATCTCTCCAGATCACTCCAGGACTACCCTGGAGAATTTCTCTTTTCCTCTTAGGCAGCATGTTCAGCTTCTGGCTTTTGCCCTGCCAGACCAGAGGCTGGTGAATAGTTATGGTAATTTTTGTGGCTAATGAATTATTCTGTAGAAGAATTCTTGTACTGTTACTATTGTTTATGATTTGCTAAGTGCTGGCAATGTGCTTCCATCTCAAAAGAGAGACTTTACATGAGGAAACTTCTTTATCTGCATATGCACATGAATATGTATGTGAATATGCCCTCACTTCTACCTCAAATTCCAGTGAGTCACCATTTCTCTGTGAGTTTCTGCATGAAGCAACGCCTGGATGGAGAGACAGCCCAAGACGGTACGTATGGATTTGATCAAGAACGTTAGTGTCTATCTTCTGGAATGAGTGCTCTCATGTGGGAGAAACTCATCAGACTCGCCTCCTCCAGATGTGCAGAGCAGCCCCAAAGAGGAGGCACATTTTGTATGGTCATGGCTGACTGCATGCCAGATGTAGCCACTCTGCCCATGTCCAGTCCCACGCCAAGAACAATGGCAATCCCATTGTGCATGTTTCTCGGAGGAGATGCAATGGTCCCAGGGCACTTGGAGACCAACATGAGGAATGGTGGGAAGTGGAACAGCTCTTACCAGCCCAGGCTTCAGATTACGCCTGCTGTTATTTTAGAGTATTGTGCTCAAAACCATGTGTGCCCCATGGACAAGGCCAGCCATTATTCATGACAGAGCTCCCTTGATCCTTCTGGACTTAAAAGTAACAGCCTAAAAGATCTGGGGCACCCAAGCTGGAATCCAGTATGAACATTAATAATACAAGCTGCATATTAGCCTCTAATATTTATTTTGATTTTGAAGTACATTTATCTTAGCCTTTCCCTAAACATCCTCAGCAGTCTTCCATTGAAGTGGGAAGAGCAGCACAAGGAATACCACAAATACCAAGGTAATGTTATCTGTTTTTTCTAAAGTGAACTTGGCAGATTTTGAAAGGACACCCACTGTGGCAAATTCCAGGCTTCAGTAAAACCTTTTGATAATGAAAATATGAAATCTCAGATATCAATAATGGAGGCCAGATTCTGTGTTTTGCTGTGGGCTTTTCAGACTGAGGCAGAAAAGGAACCACGCAGATTTGAATCAATGGAGGGGTGGGAGAGAAGCTCAGGGATGTGCCCTCCCCTACAGCTCCTGAAACAAGGAGCACTCCGGGGAGGTATGGAGAAGGGATGGTAACATGTAACTTCAGCTGGTAAAACAGCTCAGACTGATAGAAACTAGCTAGGGAAACATCAATATTTTCTCTTTTCACTGCCACCCCACCCAATCCAATAATTTCCAACTGGAAAATACACGGACATTGGGCTGGATGGAGAATCTGGCCCTTGAACTTCTTATTAAATATTTCAGAAAATTCTCAACTTTGTTAATTCTACCACTTACTCTCAGGATAGGGATGCTTGCGAATACTTGCTCCCTCCTTTTCAGGCAATCAGATGCAAATACAGCATATTATCAAAATGGATAAAATTTAGGCACAAGACTGGCAAAAACCAAGTGAATTATGAGATGTATTTGCCTGCTGAGTAGTGACAGTGTGTAAAGAAGATGCTGCATTTGAGTCACCAAAGACTTCAGCATTTAAAACACTAGAGTCTTTGCTGGGGCAAAGCAGTCCTGCCTCAAATGGAAGCGGATGGTCATGCCGTGTGCCCTGGTGAGTTTTTCTCTCCCAGAATGCACCATGTAGACAACTCTAAAGACGAAACCTCTGTCTCTGTTCCCTTTTGTGCATGAGGGCTATTGTACATGTGCTGAAAGTAGCCTGTGTTTGAGTTGGCCAGAGATAAACCAGTTCCTTTGCATCCATTGGCGTGTTTGTTTTCCCTTCTACCTAGCCACGGGTACCATGGCAAATGTTTCTAAACAGCAGATTATCAGAAAACATGAGATGAAGTTGCAGCCAGACTGCGGTTTCTTCTCTCTTTCTTTGAGGCAGGGAGCATTTGTAACCACTTTCCTGTCTTCACAGAGCTGCTGCTGACTGCATCTTCTTGGAATTTGCTTACTCGTGCTGGTGCACAGCGGCAGGCAGAACCACAGCAGCCGCCGGGGGCTCACAGATTGTCTCTCTTCTCCCACGGCTGGCCAGGGTCACTCTGGTTTCTGCTTCCAGGGAAGGGAGTCCAGGTGTGTGTGTGTGATCTAGCTCCAGCTAAACTCATGGTGGATGGTGGAGCCCAAGGAGGGGTGAGAGGAAATGGGAGTGAAGAGGAGATTAGCTCTGCTTGAAGGCCAGCGAGGCACTGAACGGGCAGTGGGATGGGTGTGGGACATTTGGCACTTACCTCTGCACATCAAAGCTCTTGAGAAAAAAAACAGCACCCCAAGAATCAGGGAGGGTAATTCAACAGTGTCGCAGTGCCTCTCCTGCGGAGAGCGAGCACTTCTAACAAAAGGCAGCTAACCAGCTCAGGGACAACTGAATACAGCTTAGGGAAGATGTCTTGGGTTTGAAATTCCTATGAAATCATTGTATGGCCTCAAAGGTGCGTGGCTCCTTGACCTCTTCCCCTGTAAGGGGTGGTCACAGACTCAGACAGAAGCAGCAGCATGCAGAAGATGTGGAAGGGCTGGCTGTTGCCATCAGCACACCAGGTCAGATCTCAGATGGGATGAATCTTCAGCCCCACTGGCAGGAGGGCTTTCCCATTTCACTCCAGGTGAGCATTTGACTCACCTTCCATGGTATCCATTCAGTAAAGCCACATAACCTCTGTTTGGAGAAACATGTCCTGAGGAGTTCTCCCTTTCTGAATGAAATCTCTGTCTTGCCTCTAATCTGTTTTGCTAATCTTGACTGCTGGGATATAGCTTTCTCTATCGCTGCTTCCATCTAAGCTGGTCTAACCATAGTATTTCTTTTATTTTATTTTCCTTTTAAAGTTTTTTAAGTTTAATTATATCCAGTTAGAAGTATGTGTGCTTGTGGTGGTGCTGCTCCCTGGTGGGAAGCTGCTAGGGGTTCAGACTGTTGATACCCAGAGCAGAAGCTAGGAGGTTGGGTCTTCTGGACCACCTTTTGCAGCTCCTTCTGACTGGGCTGCCTGAGTGGGCTCTGCAATGACTTGCACAGCCCACAGCTTCTGAAGAGTAGTGACTTGTGGTAGTTAAATGACTACTCAGTTTTGCCCAGGCCTGCTCAGCCTTTAAAGTGTTTTTCACTTCTTCACATAGTCTCTTTAAACATAGGCACCAGGATGGGCACCAGACTCCTCTTGCTAATCCATTAGCTCTGTTAGCCTGACGACTTCCAGGGAGGGAGTGTGTGAAATGTGGGTTTCCCTGTCTCTCTGGATGATGACAGCTCCTCCCTTGTGCCAGCATCCTTGCTTGAAGCACTGTTTGGGAGTCAGATCTGGGACCTGACCCACTGACAGATAAGCCTGGAGTGGTAAATAGTTTTCAGCCAGGTTGGTTCCCCTATTCAGCTGACCCTGTTGCAGCTTGAGATGTCACAGAGCTACAACGCGGGCAGTGGAAACAAGCAACCAGCACCGAAGGAAAAAAGGGGAGGACCACCACTTTTAGTGGGTTCCTAGCTAAAAGCCATTCTACCTTGGCTGTGAACACTGCATCCTTGCTGTTGCCTTCATTCTGAATGCCCTGAATCCCAAATCCTGCTTCCACTCTCCACACAGTCACTTCTGTCCTCTTCCATCCAGCTGCTCTAGGCAGCTCACTTTCCTCTGGGTTTGGATCTTCTGCCTCCTCACCTTAGACCTTGGTTTCTGATGTGCAGTTCTTCTCAATCTTTTCTCAGTGAATCACTCCCCGAATATCACTACAGCTGACACAATTAATTGAAGCTGTGCTGGCCAAATTTTCTTCTGTTCTCTACCAAAAACACCCCCATGCTCTTAGAACAAGTGAATACCTGGTCTGACTGTACCAAGCTAGAGGACAGTATGAGCAATAGCAATTAACAATAAGAAGTGAAACCAGAGGATAAGATCCAAAAAAGCCCCCTAATCCCAGGATACTGGGCAAAACACAGGTCTACTGCAAAAAGATAGTGTCTCTGTCCCCATCAATATGTACTTATGACATATATTGCTGATAAGCACAATGGGTAAACCAAGATGTAGCCCAAAACAACATATGGGAACTTTCAACTTCCTCTTTCTTCAAACATTTTTTACAAGATTGCCATCTTTTAACATTCAGGGCCTGATCCAAAGCCCTGTGAAGTCACCAGAAGGAATGCCAGTGATTTCAGAGCCTCTTGGGTCTTGCTTGCCTGCCCTGGCCCCTGGAGGAGAAGGGAAGGCAGAGTTGTTAGGGAAAAACCAATTCTCATACTTCAAGAATTTTTTCTGGGTTCCTCAGGGCATGTCAGGCTCAGAACATGCCAGGAGCTGGAGAGTGCACCCTCTGAGTGCTCTCCTTTGCCATAACCTCCCATTGCTAATTGGATGAATAAAGGACCTTTGCTTCATCTGTCTTACTCTGTAATGATATTGGTGCAAGCCTTGAATACCTCTCTTGAATTGTAAAGTCACTGTATGGTTTTTGCTCAAAGTGCTCTCAGCCTGGGAAAAAAATGGTATTGTCCACTAGATCAAAACACTGTGATCTCTTCAGAGAAGTATCTTTAGGTCTTGAGAATGGGAACGAGTGAAGGAGGCATCCACTGCACATTCTCTTTTTACTCCATTTCAGCCTTAAGGCTCAGTTCAGAATGACAGAAATATGTCTGCCTATTTTAGGGACAGAGCTCAACTCTGGATCATCAAAGACAACTCCCAAGTTTGCCACCTGCTTGCACTAGAAACCTCTTGAGATTTTTGTTAGCATACATGATGTCCACAAGCAGCAAGTAAAAAAAAAAAAAAAAAAAAAACCGAAAACAACCAAATCCATTTCTGTGAGTTTGAGAACCAGACAGAAAAGAAAAGAACAGATTAAATGTAAAAAATGTGCCAGGTCAAAATGTCAGACAGATACATATCCTTTGCACATCACAGGCTGCAATACCCTGGAAAGCAAGAGCCACTCCAGCTCTATTTAACCACCAGTGAGTAAGGAGAGGAATTCAGGTGTGACTCACCTGAGTTAAACCGCAAGCCAAAGGCTGTTTCATACTCAGAGTAAAGTGATTATTAAAGGTACGAGTGTTGGAAGAGGGGCACACAAAAACTCCCCGCAGTTTCCACTGGGATTTCAGAGGTGGATACTGGTTCTTTCTGAAGTCCAGGATCACTTGGAGCAGTGGCAAAAGGTTGGGAGCACTTAACATCTTCCTGATTGTCCTCTTAACTCTTTGTAAAAGGACGTGCTTCCTCAGGACTGCTCTAATGTATAGCCAGAGCACAGGAGGTATAGTTAAAGGATGCTCAGGACAGATAAACTAAAGGGAGGGATTCCAGTTCAGGAATTTGTAAACAGATAGCTGAGGATGGAGTTAAGCATAAAGCCTCCTTGGGTTGGATTGAACTCCTCTGCCACCTCATGTGTGTCTGCACTCAAACAGGAGGCACACGTGGTTAGGGTTCTCTTTAGGGGGTGTTGGGCACCCTCTGCGTTTGTTCTTGCTTCATTACTTCCATGCACACCTTCCAATTTAAGCCAGAGGAGGAAATGGACACGTGTGAGACCATATGCCCATGCTAACACAGGCAGGGGCTAAATCCCACCAGACCATGCCACTCATACACGTGCACACACCAGCAACAACAACCCAGCGAGCAGGATCAGATGGAAATGGCCCCACCACCTGTGGGCGTGATGGTGGGCCCATGTAAAGCGAGGGTAAGAGCATGTCAAAACCCGAGCCTGCAGCTGGAGAGAAACAGCTAACAGAAATGGGGACTATGGCTTGTGAAAGTGACACTCTCCTGGTGTGTGCGCCTGTGTGTAATGAGTTGCACACGTGTAGTCTGCTGTGTGTGTGTTTGTGTGCGTGCATGAGACATGTCTCAGCTTTCATCAGGTTGAATGACTTTTTCCTGCTTTTGCCAGCATGGGAAGGCTGCCTCCCCCCCTTCTTGCTGGCCTGGCTATGCTGCTAAACTTTTCAGCTGCATCCATCTAACCCATTCGAATATTTAAAGCTGTTAAATTGATGGGCTGAGTAAATAGGATTAGCTCTGTGTGCCCGAGGGGGGAGCACCACTGTTTGCACAGACTGATAGGAAGACAAGGGGGAAGGCTGACGAGGAGAAGATTGCTTTCAAGCCAACAAGAATATGCTATATGGGAGGTACACAGATAGCTTCCAATCTGCCAGGGATTGGATTAGACATGCTCTTAAATGTGAAGTGCCTATACAAGTCTGAGGCTTAGCTGGTGCCTGTCTGCTGAGAACCTGCCGAGGTGCTCCCCAAGGATTGCTGCCACCCCAGCAAGCCCTGGAGACGTCTGACTGTCAGGGGGCAGAAAGCCCCTGCTGCTGGGCCCTGTCTAGCCCACCATCCCAGGCATCAGATCTGTAACCCACTCCCGGTGAAAGCTGAGATCCTTTGCCTCCATCTGTTCACATGAGATGGCTTTACAATTGCCCCTGTAAGCTACCAAAGGAAAGCGTGAAGTGATCTCTCACTGCCTGGTGGAAGGAAATCTCTCCCTCCCTCCATCTAACCCCCCTCTTTTTTTTTTTTTTTTTCCTTCCAGATGAAGAAAATTGAACATCTTTCATGGTCTGTTTAAAAGATAAAGTGGGTTCTTGACACATTTTTTGAAGCTATGCTCCTCTGGACGTTGATTATTGTCACTAACAGTGATGTGAGCCAAATGCTTTCCTTTTTCCCCAAGCTTTGATAATATCTCCAAGAACTTTGGCTGCTTTTTTTTATTCAGTTTCAGAACCAAAACACTAATAAAACAGGTTACACCTGGCCTGTCATGTTGGATAGCAGTGAATGGCATTGGGTGAGACCTTTCTTAGGTTTATAGAAAAATAGCTCCAAATATTTTTAATAGAAGCAGAAAAAAAAATTGAGCAAAAATATTGTAGCTGTTGAAAAGAGGAAACATGAAATTAATTTCCCAGCTGCAAACCCTTTGCACAGTGTGCAATTATGATAACTGGGGTTTATTACATGGATATTACCCTTTACTTATTTTCTAGTCAGAGGGAAAATACTGGTTAGGAAAACCTTTGTTTGACGCCTATTTTGACAGTGGTTAGGCAGCACTCTGATGACCATGCCCTCACTCTTAATTAAACATTGTCCTTGTTTTTGAAAGAGATGCTTGCTCTGATATTCTATAGAGCTAAAAGTTATCTCTATTTTCTTTTTTCTTAGTTTTGTTTATTCTGATGGGAAATAACAATATCTCACCTGTGGGGTCTAAGCTGCAACAATAATTTAAATTAATAGAAAAAGCTGAGAACAATACAGGCAGCACCACAACCACTGTAGCTTGTTGCAAAAATTATTGCTGTTTTAGCCAGGGAGAAAAAGGAGCACAGAAGTGATTTGACCTCAAGAAGTGAGTTATGGTGCCAGATTCCAAGTCCAGGTGTTGGTACTGACTCCTAACCTGCTGCTCTATTTACTTATCCTGGGTTACAGGCAGGTAGAAGCATGAGGCAGGAGTAGAGCAATGCCTTATGAGCACAAAGAAAACTGAAGTGCAGCATTTCTCTTTGCAAGAAACTAAAAAGTTGACTAAGAAATACATCTAGACTTTAGGGAGACATTTGTGTCAGAATAATACCTAGCTATGTATAGAGGTCTGATATATACCATAGATACTATCAGTAAATAGAATGAAAGAACTTTCAAACATGGTGAAGTTTCTTCACCACATCATGGTGAACCCCATGAAATAAGGTACACAGGAGGGAAAGAAGCTGGCCAGGGCACCCCCCAGCCCATGGCAGCTGGGGAGGAGGCACCAGATCCTCTCAGCTGCAGAGACCAACCTTGATCTTGCTGCCCCAAGGATGAAGGGCTCAGACTGGCCCACAGCCAGGCTGCTTCTGACAGTGGGAAGAGAGGAGAGGAAAAGCAGAAAGGAAGATGTGAGATACTGAAGCCCAACCTCCTACCCCAGCAGCAACTGCTACCTAGTCCTTTCCCTCAGTAGCAGCAGCAGCAGAGGCCATCATGGCTTCTTCACATCAGCAAAGCAGAGAGCAAGGTTACAGCTATTTTGCACACTCATGTTGCACATCCCAGCTTGTAGCCCTGTATAACCACCTGCTTTGCCTGTGCCTGGGCGTGCCTCATGGGGCACCCCTCTTTGAAGGTTTGCACACTGATGTGGTGGCAAAACAAGCCCTGAGCCAAGAAAGTATCTCATTTTGGTGACACAAGGGAAACTCCAACTCGTTGTTTGTCTCCCCAGCTAATGAAGCCTGCCCCAGAAATGACTCTGCACTGAGTGACAAGTGCACCTTTTTAAATGAATCAGCGATTCACAAAAGGAATAGAGAAGGATGTTCTTCTGAGCCCTGATCCCATATCCTGTGTGCAGATCCTTTCTCTGGCATCCATTGGTATTAGATGCCTGGTTTCCCCCTGTCCCAGCCTGGACCTCCCTGGGTTCCTGTGCTGGAGCAGAAGGGCAGGGAGTACCAATCCATGAACCAGCCTGTGGGGACTTGATTCTCATCACAGACCAGCTTCAGAGCAGCAGAACTGGTTTCAGCTCATCACTTGCTCCTCCTTCATGGTTGTACATCTAAAAGATTAATCCAACCTACCATTTTATAATTTCAAAGATGTTGGCATCTCCTGATACTTGAGACCCGTTGCTCACTGTAATGGCAGGTTGAATTCAGGTGCCCCATGGTCACTAATGGAGCAACAGTAACATTGTCAGGAAGAGTGGTTCCCAAGCAGTTTCTCCATGGATCAGGTCTCTGTTTCTGAGATCATGAATTATCTCCCCGTTAATTTGGGAGCTGTGTTGGAGATGTGTTTTTTTGCATTGTTTTCCCGCTAGGCATGGGGGTATTTATATGGGGCCTGATTGTATTATCTTGTGCTGGAAATTGAATGCAGCCATCTACACATTCCTTCTCCTGTCCTGGGGGCTTGGGTATATCAGATACTCACTGCCCTTTCTCTTTATTTTCTACCTTATTCTTCTGCTCAGGTAATTTCTCAGTCTCGCCACCTTAATTCCATTTCTCTGGCAGTCTCCACCAGTTAGACACATCAGCTGCATTTATTCCCTTCTAATTCAGCACCTCCAGCCATACAGTTGTGGCCAAATTCCCAAACCCCACATGTTCTGTTGTCCTTTGAAGCACATTTGGGCATCCAAAGAGGCCTCTAGTCAGAACCCAATTGTTGGGGAAAAGCTTTAGACTGTCTAACCTCCCTGGAAGAGGCAGAATGAAGCAGCACCCCATCTCACTCTGCCGAGGATCAGCTCTCATCCTCAGGCCCTAGAGTTGTGTCCAGTGCCCTTGAACCACTATGTACACCAGGCTTTTTCAAAATGTCTGTCTAGCAGGCAATTACACAGTTCATCTTCTTCTTCTGAGGAATAAATTGATACTAACATCCACTCTTAACTTGAGAAGAAATTCCCCTCCTTTCTCACCTTTCTACCAAGTTTAATTTTAACTGATAAGCTAATAGAATTGAATGCAGAAAATTGATACTTTTCGGTACAAACTTGTGTTTCTAAGCACTCCCTGGTCATTGTCTGTCTTTGCCAGACCTCTGTGTTGACACGTGTACCTGGGCATCCATCCCTCTTTCTGATCTGTCTCACTCCACCCAGTCCAACACTTCTGCAACAGACACATCAATCTACAGCAGGCGGAGGTGCGTGTCTGCACACCAGGAACACTTCCCTGACTGACTGCAGTCTTAATCCCTCTTTGTGCTTCTTGACACCATCTAATCTGAAGATGACCTATGTTTTTCTGGAGACTGAAACTACTGAATGCCCTACCAGTTCAAAATCAACCTTCTGACTCTACCTGGCTATTCTGTTTTAGCAGTATTTTCTTTGCTTGTATAGCACCAAAGGAACCTCAAAGCTCCCCTGAGCTGACTCTGTTTTTTTCTTCCTTTTCTGACCTCATTAAAGCTGTTCTTGATTTTATCACTTTTTACCTGCACTTGTGTACTTGAATGTTATGTAACTAGATCAGATAACCTATTCAAATGAAGTAAGAGGAGATTAGAGATGGAAAGGCCTCTTTAGATGGATGAGAGAAGACTCACTCCCTTGGGAAGAGGACAGGGAAGGAACATCCACTCCTAACTCACCCAAGTGGCGTGTTGTTCCTTTCTCCCTTAAGAACCAGCTCCAGTCTCAGACATCTCTGATTCACATTCCGTGATACTTTACCTAACACTTCCACTGCTTCATTCTTTGGCCGGCACCTAGTCTTGCTCTTCACCACTCAAAATATGTGCTTGTTCACATCTACCCCCATCATCATTCACCTGAGCTTTACATTCCCTCAAGTCAACAATGAAATCCTCCCACTGGCTTCAATGACCTTTTTGTTGGTTCTTTATACTTCCCTCCCAAACAGAGAGCTATTATCACATCTTTCTAATGCTCCTCTCTCTCCCTCTCAAAGGTACCTATGCAATTTGCTCCAAGGAGAATCAGATTCCCTGAATCCACTGCAATGATTTGTTTCTATTGCTAGAAGACTCTCCATGAAGGGAAACATCCTTGGTTCTTCCCATGGAAAGCTTTCCTGCCATGGGGGAACACCTGGGAGACCTCAGGATTTCACCTCAGTGCTCCACAACCTATATCATCGTGAGTGCCTGTAAAACTACCTACTTCAATTGCAAATTATATTTTTTGAAAGAAACCAAGGTTGTCAGGGGAGGGGGCAGCCAATGGAATTTTTTCCTTAATTTTCCCTCTGGCTGTGGCAGCCCAGGGAGTGGCTCATACTAAACCACAGCCCACGTGTACAGTTGGCAACAATCCTGTGGGTTTGCAGGATACCTCTAGGTTTCTGCTTGCAGTTCAAACACCCTCCAGAGCATGTCACTGTGGACCTCCTTGGCTCTTTGAGACGATTTACAGTGATAAGCATAACTCTACATAGAAACAAAGCTGCTTTCAACCACATGGCAATCAGCAGTAAGACTACTCTGTCTTTGGAAATGAAGGCATCTCATGAGTCTACTGAAGTCTAATGCTGCTGAACAGAGACAGGAGACATCGAGGATAGACCTGACTTCACTTGACATGAGGATCACTGCAAGCAGTTTTCCCTCTGCTGAGGGCTGGCTGCTCTGGGAAGAAGCCGTCCTGGCCATTGGCATCAGAGAACAGCAGTGCATTTACCATGAGATGAAGCTAAGGTAGAAGTGAGTTGAGAAGAAAGGAGTTTTGGATTAATACGGACTCGTACACTGACTCCCGTGTCCTTGCCCCTTGTTACATTCTTGCCTATGTTTACTTATCTGTGTAATAAGCATAATATTTGTCTACCTTATCCCATCACTGATGTTTCATTGGATAGTGTCTGCACAATGTTAGGGAACTGCCAAGTTTTGTACGATGAAGGTGTAAGACAGTAAAATGCCATCAAGATCAAACAAAATAATAAGTGACCAGGCACAGCAGAAGTAAACTGGCATAAGGTAACTGCTGATTCATGCCTGTTGAAAATATGACTTCAGTGAAGCAAGGGTGAAGAGTAGGAGAGGAGGAATAAGGGAAAGTAGGACTCCTCCAAGAGGAAGAGATGGCCACATTCAGGTGGGTTTAATGTGAAAGAATGAGAATAAACAAGATGTTCATTTACCAGGAAAATAAATAAACAAATGGAGAGGAAGAAGAAAAACCTCAAGCTTCAGAACACTAGAAGAAGGTAGTGTGGATAGCTCAGAAACAGAAGATACAAGAGGAATAAAGGAAATGGTGGAAAGCAATAAGCTACAAAAGACAGTTTGGATTGCTGGTCCTTCAGAGCAGGAATTATTTTCTATCATCTTTGTACAGTGCCTTACACAGCAGGGTCATGTTCTGAGATGGCTCTTCAATACTGCCACAATGCAAATGAAATAATCATCAGCTACAAACATTTAGTAGCTACATCACCTGATTGTAATAGCTGTCAGAATAATTAAGGTAATTTATCTTATTTATACATGATATTTTTAAGCCTTGACAGCTAACCAGTGGTTGTAGATGCTGAAAAAAGATCTTGAACGACTGTTTCAATCTCTGCTAAACATTTATTAAGTAGACACACTAAATTAGAGAAAAAGATCTGAAAAGCCCTCAGAATGTGCATATGACCTAGTTAACAGAAATGAAATTGACTCCTACATTCAAAGTATATTTGGTGCAATTACCTCTTTTAAACTTCTGGGCTTCTTGCAATGATGGTGGTAACACTACATAAATACTAAGTTTTTTACAGCATTTACTGGGGGAAGAAGTAACATTTTGGAGAGCTGTATCACTCTGGAAGTGTTTACTTTCAATGAACATTGCAGAGACTATATTTTATTTTCTCCAGTTTTAACTAATTTCAAAGACACTTAGGCACGACTGAAGCTATGGAAGGATACACACAGTAAGAATTCACAAGTTTTTGCCCAATTTAAAAAAGCCTCTTAGGAGCCTAAATTCCACTGATACCACTAGTACAATTCTAATGCAGCTCCCACTGGACTCATATTAATACTGACAGAAAAAAAGATCAGAGTTAAGACAATAGTAAGGATTTTTTGAGATCCTATGCTGCAGGATTGAGGGGAATAGAAGAATGTGACTTACTAAGCAACCTACACCTATCTGCCCACAGATATTCCAGGCATTCAGAAAAGGTGTAGGGCCAAATTTGCTGAGGTATTTAATCCCATCAGTTTCAG